>NC_072892.1:171629094-171932124 GCF_027943255.1 Anastrepha obliqua
GCGGGGGTGTCACCTCCGATTTCTTTCGTTAATGTTTCCGGCAAAAGACGACCTTTGCCAGTTTTCTCAGCTCGAATCCAACCTCTTCTGCAGCGTATCATGACGTCGAATAGTGAATGTAGCTCTGAGACTCCGGTCTTTATTTCCGTGGATGTATTCCTACTGTTCAATAGAACTGCTTTCGTCTTCCTAAGCACTCTCAAACATTTCTCTACGGCTTCCTCTTCTTCAGCACACATTTTGAGAATAAATTCTTATCGCGAATATGCGGTTTTTTTCCTTTCTGCGTTTGCTTCCTTTGCAGTTACAGGGGTTTGCGTCGGCGCATTGGGCAGATTTGCAATATCTGCAGCCTCTTTTGACGTTGCTCTTACGTCAAATTCTTGAGGCGTCATTTCAACTCCTTCATTTAGCGTCTTTGATTTCTCTATGGTTGGCAATGATCCGCTCGTAAGAGGCGTATTCGCTTTTTGTGGTGGCGAGCGGAGCAATGGTTTCCTTACGAAAGGGCTCTGCTCTAGATCACCATGAATAATGGGGTGGGCCGAAATAGTCAAGAGCGGGTGTACCCTCGGAGGCTCCACCCCAGCTCCCTGATGCCTGATCCACGCTTTACCGATCCCGGAAAACACGGACGGACCGGCGCTCGCACGGAGCAACGAAAGCTACTACTCCTTCGCCCAATAAACACTTCCGGACCAGGGTCCAAGGCGGCTGGTTACTGATATACATCGGAGCTAACGCATCGGCAGAGCGAACTCACATCACCCCTTTTTGGTCGTATTATATTTATTTACTTCGTAACCACTCATGCATTTTTTTTAACTTACCTTTTCTGTAACTACTCATGGACCCATTTATCATTTACAATTTCGTAACTACTCATGGAACTACTTCTAATTTTCCTATTATGTAACTAGTTCTAATTTACTTATTTCGTAACCACTCATGAACCCACTTGTGGTTTATCTTTTTTGCAACTACTCATGTAACTAGTTGCGATTTGGATGTGTTGTAACTACTCATGAGAACACTTACAGTGTATCTTTTATGCAACTACTCATGGAGCCATTTAATATTTTCAATTTTCTAACTATTCATGGAACTATTTCTAGTCTAGACTATTCTGTAACTAGTTCAAATTTAGGTATTTCGTATCCACTCATGCAATCACTTGTAGTTTATTTTTTCTGCAACTACTCATGTAACTAGTTGCGGTTTGGGTATGTCGTAACTACTCATGAGAACACTTGCAGTGTATCTTTTACTCAACTACTCATGGAGCCATTTAGTATTTTCTATTTTGTAACTACTCATGGAACTACTTCTAATCTAGAGTAGTCTGTAACTAGTTGTAATTTACGTATTTCATAACCACTCGTAAAATTACTTGTAGTTTGTTTTTCTGCAACTACTCATAGACCCATTTATCATTTACAATTCTGTAACTACTCATGGAACTACTTCTAATTTACCTATTCTGTAACTAGTTATAATTTACGTATTTCGTAACCACTCATGAAAAACTTGTAGTTTATCTTTTTTGTAACTACTTCTAATTTACCTGGTATGTAACTAGTTCTAATTTACGTATTTCGTAACCACGCATTAAATCACTTGCAGTTTATCGTTTCTGCAACTACTCATGTAACTAGCTGTAATTTATGTGTTTCGTAACCACTCATAAGAACACTTATATTGTATCTTTTCCGCAGCTACTCATAGAGACTATTATTATTTAGAATCTCGTAACTACTCATAGAACTACTTCTAGTCTAGGTATTCTGTAACTAGTTGAAATTTACCTATTTTGTAAGCACTCATGAAATCACTTGTAGTTTATCTTTCCTGCAACTACTCATGTAACTAGTTGCAGTTTATATGTTTCGTAACTACTCATCTAAACAGTTGTAATTTACCTATTCCGTAACTATTCATGAGACGACTTATTATTTATCTTTTCTGTATCTAATTATGGCCCAATTTTCTATTTATCTATTTTGCAACTACTCTTGAAACCACTTCCTATTTCTAAATTTAGCTATTGGAATCATTTTTAATTTATGTAACCTGTAACTACTCGGTAACCAGTTGCTATTTAACATTATGTGACAACTCATGGAACCATTGGTTATCTAACTATTCTGTAACTACTCATGGAACTAGTCTTAATTTTGCTATTATGTGTTACTCATAAAGCCACTCTAAATTTAGCCAATGGAACAAATTTAAATTTATGCAACCTGTAACTACTCATGTAACTAGTTGCAATTTAAACATTATGTAACTACTCGTAAAACCACCCACAACTTAGTTTTGTTTCAATTAATCATACAATCACTTGCAATTTAGTTTTTCTCCAACTGGTCATGTAACCACTTCACATTCGCCTATTTTTCACTACTCAAGCAACGATTTTATTAGTTAAATTACATAACTTGGTAAATAAATTACACAATAACAAAAAAAGTCATTCATCTGCATGATTTGATCCCAACGCTTTGATGCAAAAACTGAACTATAACTTTCCGTTCTCTGATTTTTTTTTGTAGTCATTTGCAATATTTTTCACAAATGCAATGGCACATCATTTCGCATTCATAACCAAGGCAATGCGACTATTGCTCAACATTTCTAATAAACGAAATGAAATGACTGTAAAAAGCAATGGAAAATATGCACACATTTACATAATAAAATGTCCTGTGAAGAAAAATAGAGAGCCAAGCGACATACAGCCACACGCAACTGACCATCGAAAGGCTTTCATCGTCCAGCCAAGGTTTTAAATAACAACAATTTGAAATTGCAATTCCGCGCAAATGACAAACAGCGTTGATAATTGAAATTTTAATTGTTTGCTTGCGCAACATTTGCATACAAATTTGTAAATTTGGCATACGCCAAAGCATCGGGGGGATTAAAAGTCTATGAAATGGCTACACGGTGCGTGTTTGTGTTGGTGTCAGTACATTCTAACTGCACATTGGCTTATAAGTCGCGCCAGCAGCAAGCACACGCAAATATGTTGATGGCAAAAAACAAAACAGAGTAAAAAAATTATCTATAAATGCCAAAGTACTGAAATCTGAAACTGAATTGAATTTCAAGGCAGGCAAAGTGCGTCCATTTAGACAAAACAGAGCACAACAAGGGGGCACAGGTGGAGGTGAGCCGCCTGCACGTCCGGTGTAATGCGTGTATGCGTGTATGTGTGTATGTGTTTGTGGAGTAATTTAAAATTAAAAATGACGCACCGCATAAAAATTTTCCTTCCAAACTCATGGCAATATTGCGGTAATTTTATGATGATGATGTAAGCGAATCATATTGCCCGAGGGGACTCGATGATGGCTGGTGAATGGGAAAAGTGGTTCAATGCGCAGAGTGGGCGTGCGGTGAGCGTAGCAAAGCAATAAGGTTTTGTGAGTAATTTTAAAATAAGAGGAGGCTATAAGAACGAATAGCAAAAAAATAAAATGTATGGATTTAGGAAAAAGTGAAAGTTATTAGTAAGGGCTTACTTGTGGACAGAGAAAGCAAAGGCAAGAAAAATAACACAAGGAAAATCAAAAAACTACAACAAAAAAAACAATTTTAGGAAAATCTTGTAAGTAAAAATTCACTTCTCCTCCAATGTGTAAAATAAACTTGTCCAAAACTTAAAGTACCAAAATGTCTTTTACTCAAAAAGGACCGATATTTGATGAATAAAACGCAGATGGTGCAATTGTGGTGCAAAAATAGTGCTAATGATCTAGCACGCCTATAGAGACCTCACACAATCTGAAGATCAAGTATACATATACAATATAAGGGGTGATCAGATTTGAGGCACTTTTTCGAATAGGGTTTTTTTGACAGATCAGGCGTGACTACTATCAAACTAGATCCATAATTTTTTTTTCAGCATTCATTGCCATTTGATCGTGCAAAGACTTACGCCATAACAACTTTTACAAATCGTCCTCCGAAAATCGACGCTCTGTGAAAAGTGTTCATTGCGCGCTCAGGCCAACTTATGGTGTACATAACCCCCCCTACCTATCGCACTATTCGGCAAACCATTGCCAAATTGAGAATAATTTAAATTATTGTATGTTACTCGACCGATAAGACTCGATAAGACTAACAAACGAACAAAGCGAAGAGAATATTGCGGCTGTAAATGACAGTTTTACGGAAGACCCGAAATAATCGATTGGGCGCCAATCTCAACAACTTGGTCTATCTTATGTCACTACTTGGGCGCTTTTACGCAAAGATCTTGGTTTGAAAGCAGACAAAATTTAGCTAATTCAAAATTTTACTCTAGTTTGACTCTTGAAGTTGACTCGCCGAAGTTCCACCTTGTGGGATCCGAAGTTTGTTTAGCGATGAGCCCCATTTTTGGCTTAATAGCTACGTCGGTAAGCAAAATTGCCATATTTGGGCTTAAGAGAACCGTTTGGAGCGCGCGTAGTGCTTTCTTCAAAGACGAGACTCGCGCCAATGTGAATGGGCAACAGTGAATGGCGAACTTTTTTGGCCCGGAACCCGTTCTAGCACTCCCTTCTGCAACCATCAAAGCAAACGGGTTATTCTAACCCACAAGCGCGCTTGGCAGGCTAAGAGAGGCTGCAGATAGACAAAACTGATGTTACCTATCATGTCCGACCGACTAGCGCAGATCCTCCTGTCACTAAGCAGAAGGATCTGTATTTTAGGAGGCTGGTTGACCTGATAACGGGCCACTTTCTATAGGCAAAGCACATGGAAATGGTAGGCATCTCAGACAGTGCACTCTGCCCAGTGTGTGGAGAGGACAATGAGACGGTGGATCACTTTCTGTACGTCTGCCTCGCCTTCGCTCGAATAAGGCTTGAGGTCTTTGGCACTTATGTGTTAAGAAGCGACCACTTTGGCACCACACGATCAACTCAGATTTTTTCGGAGATCGAGTAGATTTGAAGAAAATTAAAAAGGGTATCTGAATGCATTACAATGGATTTAATTGTGTCTGAGTGCTGTACTTGCTAGTCTGTCCCGACAAAAAAAAAAATGGCGAACGCTATCGCGCTATGATAAACGACCTTTTGATACCCGAAACTGAAGTTCGTGATCTACACTGCATTTGGTTCCAAGAAAACGGCGCTACTTGCCATACAGCCCATGAAACAATGGATTTACTGAGTCATCGTTTCGGTGAGCAATCCATCTCTCGTCTCCAACCAATGGATTGGCGACCTAGATCGTGTGATATTACACCTTGGACTATTATTTGTTGGGGCATGTAAAGTCTATAGCTTTGGGGATAAACTAGCTTCGATTGAGGTATTAGAAGCCAAGATTACTGAAGAGATACCAAACGAAGTCCTCCAACGAGCCAGTGGAAATTCGTGTTGCCGTTGCGCCCAACATTTCAAAAATATTAGTTTTAGGAAATAAATGTCATGAATGGTTCCACATAAAAATAATAAAGATTGCCCAACTAGTTTGAATTTTCGTTGTTTTATTTCTATTTCAAATTCACGTGAAATGGCTTTAAATGCAGTGTAACTTTTTTTGGTTTTTTTGGCGTTTCAGTATCTAGAAATGGAAAAAAATAGAATTCCACATTAAAATGTCCCATAAATTAAGACATATCTACTTTAAGGTAAATTAAATCTATTTTATTAGCAACAATCATCCGGTATTTCCTAAGCAGCGCTCAGCTGTTTGTCATCTATTTCTTTGTCATCCATTTGATTTGAAACCAACCCAAAACTTTTTCAGTCAAAAGAAGAAAAGGAATGAAACAGCAGTCAAAAGATGTTTGGCAGTCAACTTTAAGTTTGACAATACGAAAGAGGATCACAAAGCGTGTCGCTAGTACGCGAAATAGAAATCTCACATTTTTTTCCGTACGTCCTTTTCCCATGAACAGAAGATTTCTCTGTGTAAATCGGCACTTACGCTAATGGCAAGTGGATGTAGACGCTCATCCACTTCCTGTTAACTATCCGGCTTGCAGGAAAGAATTTATAGTGAACCACGCTAAGGTAACCAAATAAGATGAAAACCACATAGCAACTAACGAAATTCTGAATTTTGAATTGGCTTAATTCATTTTTTTTGAAGTTAAACTTCTTAGGCGTCGATGGACGAGCGAGAATGGAGAGTAAAATTTCAAAGTCATGCAACGTTTTGGGCATTTTCGTTCCGCGAGAGAGAAAAAAGATATAACGTAGAGGGAAAAGAGAGAAAGAGAAAGGTACCTATGTATAAACCTATGAAATGAGACTTTCATCTATTAGGCCATAGATGTCGCTAGGAGTATTTGTAAACCTTCTCAAATGTCTTGTTTTTTTCGTCTGTCATCTGTCAACAATATTCAGTTGCTTGTTTGTTACGTTTCATACAACAATGCATTTTTATCGCTCTTAAAAATGTCGAATTTCGTGCCTTCAAACTACGATTTGCGGACATCGTTGAGTTTCTGTTATCAATTGAAGAAAAACGCTTCTCAAGCTCATCAAATGCGTATATAAGCTTATGGTGGACATGCTCTAAGTAGAGCACAGTGCTTCAAGTGGTTTGAAAAATTCCGAAGTGGTGATTTTAGCGTGGAGAACGAGGACCGTGGCCGGCCACCGAAAAAGTTTGAGGACGCCGAATTGCAAGCATTGTTGGATGAAGATGATGGTCAAACGCAAGGAATGATGGCAGAGCAGTTCGGATTGACCCAAACAACCATTTCCAAACGTTTGAAAGACATGGGCATGATTTTAAAGGTCGCAAGATGGATGCTGCGTGAACTGACTGAATGGCAGCAGAGAACCGAAAAACCACTTGTGAAATGCTACTCTCCCGGTTCAAAAGGAAGTCTTTTTTGCATCGAATTGTTACGGGTGATGAAAAATGGGTGTATTTCTCCAATCCCAAGCGTAAACGATCGTATAGTCCACCCCGCCATAAGCCAAAAACAACGACCAAACCAAATCGCTTCGACCGCAAGGCAATGCTGTGTGTTTCCTGGGATCAGCATGGTATGATTTGGTACGAGCTATTGAAACCAGGTGAAACAGTTGACGGTGCACGCTACCAACGACAATTGGCCGATTTCAACAGCGCTAAACACCGAAAACGCCCAGAATATGTCGATCGGCGTCACAAAGTAATTTTTCTTGATGACAAAGTACCGCCACATCGAACAAGAGCGACCCGGAAATTGGTAGAGACGTACGATTGGGAACCGCTGGTGCATGCGGCTTACTCACTAGACTTGGCGCCTTCCGATTATTATTTGTTTGCATCACTGGGCCATGCACTTTCCGAGCAGTGTTTCAATTCTCACGAAGAAACCAAAAAATGGCTCGATGATTGGTTTGCGGCCAAGGACGGCCAATTTTTTTGACGCGGCGTCCACAAATTGCCTGAGAGATGGGAAAAATGTATCTCTAGCGACGGCTATTATTTTGAGGATTAAATTTGTAATAATTTTTGTTAATAAACGTTTGAAATGGAAAAAAGTCGCATTTTATGTATACCTATAGTTCGTATTGCCTTGCGGTAATTTGTGCCGTTGCTGCGGTCCTGGAATCGCTGCGTTTGTGCGGGTGATAAACGCTCGGAGTAGTGCGCGTTGTTGCCACGGCTTGTGTCCCGGGCGACCCTTCTCCGTTTTTTGTAAATTTTGTCTATTTGTATTCTCTGCAAATGTTGTGAATGTATCTAGATATACATTCTTTCTTTCTCTCTCTTTCTCTCTCATTCTCTCTCGGATATCTCCCTCTTTCTTTGCCTGCCTTGAAATTTTCACTTCTGTTATGTGTACTAAGCTACTCGTACTTTTTCTCACTTTTTTTGGATTTTGGCTTGTTTCTCAGTAACAGACATTCTGATCATTGTTGGTTGCGTATTTTACCCTTCGAAAAAGCTTTGATTCAAAAAAGCATTCCTTAATTTCCATTCCAATATTGTGATGTAGCCTTTGTTAAGAAAATTAGGCGGTCTTCTTCCCTACCTCAGCCTCTACCCAAGTACGCCACCATTATCGGCTCTCACCTACACGCCCGTCTTCGGGTACAATTTCCTTAAGGGGTTCCGGTAGTCTAAATTTTTGAAAATATCGATTTGTTTTTTTTTTTTTGGTATTTCGAAAGCATAGGCTTTTAAGAATATACTGTCAAATTTTTGGAAGGATATTCCCAGTATTTTAGATTTCACAGCCGTTTCCGCGGTAGAGTCAGATTTGTCACGCGGCGGCATCAATGGAAAATAGCCACTCTCAAAATTTTGAAAACAATTATTTCAGAACTAACTTTTCGGCCTGGTGTTGTCGAAAAAAGAAAAAAACTATTCAACATCAATGGCTCTCGCCCGTACTAGAATCATATTATTTTTCCAATTATTTCGTATTTTTTTGATTAAAAAACTGAAAACAAACCGATTTTCAGAGTGTCACATTCAAAACCGCGCATTTGGTCAATTTTGGTTTTTTTTTCTAGTAGAGGACATAGCTACAGTCATACTGATTAATAATTCTTGTGTTTCAGATAAATATTGGTAGTCGAAAAAGTCTTTTCGTATTTTGTCAATAGATGTCGTTGGAGTCATCTATCTCCAATGCTACCAATCACATTGTGTCATATCAATGGTGTTAAAAAGGTGACATTTTAAGCTTCATTTAACCAAAAAAAAATTAAATACGGAGAAGTTGAAAAAAGTTATAGCTGTTCAAAAATGAGTGAAAATAATGAAGAAACTCGCTATATTTTGAAATTTTTGTATAAAAAAGGGAAGAATGCCACGCAAGCCACCAATGAAATTTGTGAAGTTTACGGAGACGATGCTGTATCAGTTCGTGTAGCACAACAATGGTTCGCTCGCTTCCGTTCTGGAAATTTCGATGTGAAAAATGCACCTCGCTCCGGTCGACCTATCGTTGAAAAAGTCGATAAAATTATGGAAAAGATTGACCAGGACCGTCACATAAGCTGTCATGACAACGCCAAGGCACTAAACATTCATCATCAAATGGTTGTGAACCATTTAAAAAAGGCTGGTTACAAAAAGAAGCTCGATGTTTGGGTGCCACATGAATTGTCTGTGAAAAATTTAATGGACCAAATTAACATCTGCGATTCTTTGCTGAAACGAAATGAAATCGAACCATTTCTGAAGCGAATGGTAACAAGAGACGAAAAGTGGATCAAATACGACAATAATGTGCGAAAAAGATCAGGGTGCAAGGGTGGTGAAGCTCAACAAATGGTCGCAAAGCCAAGATTGACGCCTCGTGTTTGATGGGATTGGAAAGGAATTATCCACTATGAGCTACTCCAGCCTGCTCGAACGATTGATTCTACACGGCCAGAGCTGATCAGCAGAAAGGGCGTCGTCTTCCATCAGGACAACGCTAGGCCACACACATCTTTGATGACTCGGCAAAAACTGAGAGAGCTTGGCTGGGAAGTTTTGATGCATTCACCATATGGCCCTGACCTTGTACCATCGGACTACCATTTGTTTCGGTCAATGCAGAACTCCCTTAATGGAGTAAAGTTGGCTTCAAGAGAAGCCTGTGAAAATTACTTGTCGCAGTTTTTTGCTGAGAAACCACAAAAGTTTTACACTGATGGAATAATGTCTCTAGAAGAAAAATGGGAAAAGGTGGTCGACCAAAATGGTATATATTTGGTTTAATAAAGTTCATTATAAATATAAAAAAAATGAGTTGAAGTTTGATTAGAAATACGAAAAGACTTTTACGACTACCCAATAGAAGAGCCAAAATGAACAACACCGTCCGGGTCAAACTCTTTGGTAGGGTCAACTTCAGCGCCATTTTTAAAATTATTAAAATTAAAAAAAAAATCTTCTTTTTTTTTATTTTTGTATGTAAATTAAGTTAAATTAATTACCTTTTTTCATTTTTTTATTGCAAAAAAATTCCTGAAAAAACTCTAAATTTTCGAGCTCTAGACCACCGGGACCCCTTAACCTTGCTGCTACTTCCATCAGTCACCAAGGCTGCTGAGCGACATCACCAAAATCTAATTATACCCTGATTATAATTCACTAGAAATAAATTTATTCGTAACGAATTCCACACCTCGCATCCATTTATTTTAATTTTTAAAATTTCTTCGAACAAATTCACATTTCACTTAATTCCATTTATGTGGTAAAAATCATTTTCTGCTGCTGTTGTTGCTGGTCAACAAAGTGGAAAAGTGGAAAATGAAAACATAATGGAAATATGGTAATGATTTATTTATCTGCAGTAAACAGTGGACCGGCGGCTATGACGTTTTCCTTCACACTCACACCCAGACGCACACTTGCACACATACACACACAAACATGCACGCACACATCCCTACAACGCTTACATTCGTAGCCAAAGCATCCCCAGCAGCAAACGTGAATTGCCTTGGCCACTGCCTGCAAACCTCGCACCGCTACATTCACTTCAGTTTTTTTTTATTTTTTTTTGTGTTTTCTCTTTGGGGAGGTTGGAATGTTTGCTTACATGTCGCTGAAAGCTTATATGCCTGTATTGTTGTTAAAGCTGTGACATGCAATACCGCATGTCCCGCAAACATTTTTAAGCATATTACCTCCTCCAAAAAACTGAAAAAGAAAGGAAAGGGAGTGAAATCAAGTTGATTATGTTTGGAAATCTGCTGTGATTGCACAGACGCACCCACTCTACTGAATTGGCCATTTTCGACAGTGTTGACAAACAAAAAGGAAACTTTCTACACACATTCAGCAGTGTGTGTGTGTGTATGGCATACAAAATAAGGAAGCTCACAAGTGCTCTTCAAAGTATACGTGGAATGTTCGCCATGTTTATCGTTTCTTGCGGCTACCGGCTTTTCCGCCGTTTGACTAGTTGGTTGTGCCCACCCTTGGCATCCGCTTGTGGTCTCTTCTGTCACTACGCTTTCTGCTGCTGTCATTTGTGATGCTTTAATTTGTCCTATGAAAATATTTGCACACGTTCATATTGAAAAGTGTAATTGAATTAGAATGAGCGTACAAACGTGCCAACGTACAGCGGCCGTGGTTGGAGTGGGAAAGTGTAAATAACGAGCATTCGATTTTTACTGGATTCGTTGCTAATAGGGAATATGAAATATCTGATGGTAGACATTTTTTTATATATTTTTCTAAAGCTTTCGGTGACCCTATAAAATGTGATGTTACCGTTATATCACCCGATCAAATGCTCACGACATTTTATATCACCTAATAGATATTTTTGGGCATACTTCTGACAAAGTGTGGCACTCAGGACAGTTGCATAAACTAAAAAAGATACTACGCACTCCTCTCTACTTCTTCCTGGCATGATATGTATAACCCAGAGCCATTCTTATGTTAATATACAGGGCGGAACTTCAGATATTTATGAGATAAGGGCCATCGTTCCACAAAGCAATGTACATTGACCAACGTTTTAAACAATTTTCATTGCTGACATGCCACCTATGCGTATGACACTACCATTTTTCTGCTTCCCACTCGGCTAATGAAGCTTCTAAAATTGTTCAAACGCAGTTAAGGAGTCTGCTTAGAGGCTTCGAAAAATCGATTTTTTTTTCATAAATGTCTTCCCAAACTATACAAGAATGTGTCCTCAAAATTTCAGAAGCAAATTCAAAATATTTTCGCAGTTACAGAAGAAATTGTGAGCAAGCGTCGAGCAGGTATACGAGCGGATTTCTTATATACAATAACTTTGACGCGCGATTTCTCGGTTTTTTATTTTTACGATTTTTCCTAATTGGCGGGAAAGATAGGGAAAAAATTAAACCTTCTATCAAAACGAGATAGAGATTGTATTTGGAATTAAATTCTCTTCTAGGTGAACCTAAAAAACTTTAAAAAAGTTATGATTAACCCACTTTTTAAACAATCTAAAGTGAATTTGTTTTTCCAAAAAAATGAATTTTTTTTTTTAATATAATTAGCGAAAAATTGTTGAACTTCTCACTTTTGGTTTAATTTTCTTGGTTTTACTAGAAGCTATACTATACTAAAATAAAATTTTTTTGGGTTTTTGGTTTCAGAGGAAAATTGCGACCTGCATCTTTCCCGCCGCACGACACATGCACACTCGAGGCGCCTCGGCAAAATGCTTGTACCAGGCATAATATGGCATATATATTAATGAAAAAATTTGAGAACACTGCTGAGATATATAACAATAACAATGGATAGTTTCGTTTCAATCGAATATTTCTTTCCTTCCCAAAAAAATCCACGAAAAAATCGATTTTTTGAAGCCTCTAAAGCGGTGGGAGCCTGCTAACCTTAACCCTCTAATATGAAAGCCCTTGCTAACCCACGCTGTTCTTCGAAGTTAGTCGGTGAATGTAAGACAAAGCTGAACAGTGTTGCAAAATACAACAAAGTTAGTTTTATTTGGGTGCCTGGACATTGTGGTATTACAGGGAACGAGTTAGCTGATAAATTGGCAAATGAAGGCGCTGCAAGTATGCCACTAGGCCCTGAACCCTTTTTAGGCGGATATGGGCATTAGCGATCTACCTGAAGAAGAGATTTTAGCGATGATGAATGAACGATAACCTACCGATGACGAAAATACTGCAAGTGAAGAAGAATGCGATTTCGATGATGAGGATGAAGAAGCTGCAAATGACTAAATTTTTGATAAGAACACCAACGAATGTCTCAACACGCCAGATGCATTAATTAATGCAATAAATTTTAGCATTCTGGCTAATTTTGAAGTACATACAACTTCAACTGTCACTCTTTCATCAGCTTCCGCTTCAATTGGTGCAACTTCATCTGGTGTTTCTGTGGTACACAAATTCCTCAGAAGCCTCCCAAAATATGTGCGCATTCGTTATAGGGGGATAAGGTGCAAGGCCAGGGAAAAAAGTGATAATGACCAGCCAGAATTTTGAGCTACTTCAAATTTGCATTTTATTGTACCAAAACTCAATGGGCGTATAACAGCATACCCAAATTTTTTTGTAATGGTTCATATTAAAAAGTTTGAAATTCAGATAAAAATTTTTGAAATATATTTTTATAAAAAAAAAAATTATTCGAATTAAAAAATAAATAAATGAAAAGATGCGTAGAACTAAGATGATCTTTATTGGACTGTCATTCAAGATTCGGTTTGGTTACAGTGCTTAGCCTTACACAGATAGGTTCAGGCAAACATACAACCCGCAACAAATGATAGAACATTAACATAACATGTCGACCAGTTGTGTACCCTACCATTTTTTTTTTTTGAATATTCCTTATTTGGTTATAAGGGTGTAGCTCATAACTAAAAAAAAACGTATAAAACCTAGTTTGAAATTCTAAATAAAAATTATTAAAATTAAAAAATAAGAAAAAAACTTAAAAGTCTTTTTAAAAAGATTTCTAGAAAACAGTGTGGTACGCAGTCTTTTAAATTAATATATTTAATATTATTATACGTAATAAAAAGCAAGTTTGAAGTTGCTAAATAAATTTTTTCTTGACTGTACTGCGCATTTACTCCTTATAACGACTACATGACTTTTTTTTTATGACTGAGAAGTTTGTCAAATTTTTATAATTTTTGTATAAAATTTGAAAATTGAATTTATAGACATACATATGTACATAGATTTTGTTAGTTAACAATCTATACTTTTATAAAAAATTAGCACTAAATAAAAGAAATAAAAGTAGTCAAAACTGGTTAAAGTGTTGATTTTCTGTCATTTTGTTGCAGGGCGTACCTGCCTAACTTCCGCGGGGTGTACCTTTCCCCAACTTGAACTTAAAGTTTGTAGGTAGCGACTCTTAGCAAGACCACTTAAATCCGCACCATTTTATGGGGCTCAAGTTCGGAATAACGCGCCTGTTATTCAGTTAAAGAAATTCTGCTCTTCTCTATTTCATCTTGTCTACAGCTTTTCTGAAATCCATTTGTGAGGCTTACTAGACCCCCATTGATCGAGTGTCGTAAACTCGTTTTGTAACTCAACATCTCGACTCTTAATTGTTCATTTTAAAGCGATTATCAAATTTAATTGAATGCAATGCAAATATTTTAAATCATGTTATGTTATGCTGTTATGTTATGTTATGTTATGTTATGTTATGTTATGTTATGTTATGTTATGTTATGTTATGTTATGTTATGTTATGTTATGTTATGTTATGTTATGTTATGTTATGTTATGTTATGTTATGTTATGTTATGTTATGTTATGTTATGTTATGTTATGTTATGTTATGTTATGTTATGTTATGTTATGTTATGTTATGTTATGTTATGTTATGTTATGTTATGTTATGTTATGTTATGTTATGTTATGTTATGTTATGTTATGTTATGTTATGTTATGTTATGTTATGTTATGTTATGTTATGTTATGTTATGTTATGTTATGTTATGTTATGTTATGTTATGTTATGTTATGTTATGTTATGTTATGTTATGTTATGTTATGTTATGTTATGTTATGTTATGTTATGTTATGTTATATTATGTTATGTTATGTTATGTTATGTTATGTTATGTTATGTTATGTTATGTTATGTTATGTTATGTTATGTTATGTTAAGTTATGTTATGTTATGTTATGTTATGTTATGTTATGTTATGTTATGTTATGTTATATAAGGAGGTCTTTCAAACAATTCTTCCGTATCGTTAAAATTTTTATTACTGCCTTGTAAAAAATGCGATTTCATCAAAAACTCATTTAAAGTTTTTAGTACACTTCGAACTGTGAGAAGTCGTTCAAAAATGCAAAACACATAAAAGCATTTAAACATTTTTCCCACAATAATCCTTTTAGTATGTAATATTTAATGCACTACGGCATATTTTAAGTATCGATTCCTTTAAAGTGGCGTTAGAGGCTATAGAAGAATGCAACTAAAAATCGTTAGGAGATGTGTTATACCATACATTTTTGTAAACTCTTCCATTTTACATACAAACGCATACCCTATCTGCTCGTGAGTAGCTACAATGGCCTCCTGTTTCACATCACCAGCAGCTAGTAAACCTTTTAGTTCAACATTAAATCAATAACCACATTAATTTGAGCTCAGTATTTCTTGAAAATGTTTTTAATATTTTTACTATTAAACAGAAAAATGCCTTTAAAAAAATTCGCATTCCACATTCTACTTTTCTCTATTTTCCCATTGATTTTCTACATAGTATTTTATTTGCTACAAATATCAATTCCCATAAAATATTTTCAACTCATACCAATTCGTCAACACCAACAAATCGTCTACACAAGCCCACCCTCTCTCACTCTTGGTAGCTGTAATTCTCTCAACTCTTGTTTGCTACATTCCTTTACCTAGTGGATTTATTTCTGTGTTTTTTTTTCTAGTTTGAACTTTTTCCTTTTGCATTTGTGTATGTGTGAGATTTTCGATTGTTTGCAAATTTCCCTTGGGGATTTTGCAGCTCAAACGTTTGCTGATTACATTTAATTCCGTAATCGAGTGTTCACAGACGTTGCATGGTGGTCTTGTAACTGGTGTTAAAAATGGAAATGTTGTTGTTATCCACTGCTAATGTGATTGTTGTTGACTACTCTCGGCTGCAGAGTTGTTAAATATTTGCTCTGCTTGATGACTCTAGGCGCGCAGCTGTAGCAGCAGCAGCAGCAGAGGTTAATTTTTTCTTAGGGGTTTTTATATTCTGCCAAGTATCCTCTCTGCTATTCCTATTATACGTACATACATATGGATGTATTATATATGTTTGTTTTTGTAGGTATATGAAAAATAGTGCGTTTGCATGGAGTTCGTTGATATAATATGATGAATGTTGTACTGCGATTGCGATGGATTGATGAAGAAATTGGGGCTACCAATTATTCCAATAACACTGTACAACCAAATTTAACCTTTTCAAAATGAAAAGGCATGAACATTAAATTTCATATGGCTAAAATGTTATAAACAACTTTTTTTTCTTTGCTACCTTCCAGTCGCTGGTAGGTTGTTCGGGGTTGCCCAGCTTGATCAGGTCCAGGACTTACTCTGGATCAGAATGGAAGTCTGGTATCCAGGCTCTCGATCTTGGCCGGTTAGGGATGTCTTCTCGGGGGACCACATCAAGGCAGGCCCGCGGCCAAGGTTTCCCTATGCGATTAATCGCTAGGGTGTAGAGGTCCACGGAACGTTGATCAGCGCACCTTATTAGTTTGACGCGGGATTGAAACCATCTCGGATCCGAGTAACTGGGTGGAGGTCCTGGATTTCCTTTCAGGATGTCCCTGTACGCCTTCCAAAGACTCCTGTTTGTTAAGTGCCAGTTTGCTTGAGAGATCGCACCATCGTGGGAACTGCGATCAATCACCGCCCGCTACTTCCGCGAAAGACTTCTTCGCCGTGACATTAGTCATCTGAGTGGCGCACATCTTAGTTCGTTTGGCTTCAGCCGATGTCCCTTTACTCGATCGCTTGCGCTTGCCTTGTTCGGAGTCCATTTTGGCCTTCTCCCGGTGTTCGGTAATAAAGGCTTTAGCCCACACCGTGGAGTCTGACTGTTCCTCTTCTCTAATGTCCTTCAGTCTCTCCAGGATTCTGAAGGTCGGTACCCTGGTACAATAGTACCTTTCCGACCCACTTATATGCTTCCGGGAATGGGTACTACCCGGGGTAGGGATGGTGCCAAAAGGGCAGACATCAGAGGCCATTGGTTGAGCCATGTGGTCCGATGCTGCCGACATTGGTGGAGGTGTTTCTCCTTTCGGAGTTCCCGTGCCACCTGGAGTGACGGGGACAGCAAGGTCTGCTTGTCTTCTGACAGAGCACCTCTTGCAAGGATTTTGTTGCGAGGGGGGGTCTACTGCTGGCACCAGAAGTAGATGGCATGTCATCCTCAACTTGTCTTATGACAGGGCTGGGATTGCTGCCAGTAAGAGATCTCGCTGCCGTAGAGGCCATAGGTTTTATTCCGCTTAAGCTAGTGGTTTTTTTTATTGAAAGACCTGACCTTCCTGAGGGATTTGGTCTTAATTTTGGGGTTGCCTTGGTTGTCCAGGGCTAGGTTTTTTTTGCGCATATTCATTTCCATAATCGTCCGCACTGCTCGAAGGGGAAACGTCGGTCATGGCAGTCCCTTCTAGCATGGTAAGATCATTCTACCTCCTGAGATGACCCAGTTTCAGGAGGGCACCGTTAAAATACAGCCGGATGCCCCTGGCTGCAAACCATCCATTGGGCACGGTGACGCGTAACACCCTGGATTAGGGGGGTGCAGGAGAGGAGATGATGGGATACCAGGTAAGGGACTAACAGTGGGATGGTCGTCGGTACGGCGTGGTTCGTTAGTTAACCCTCACGATATGGGGGCTAAACTAGCACTTAAGCCTCATCCCCACGAAAGGAGACCAATTTGATTAGGAAGTTGGAATTAACTTCTGAAAATTTTTGTGCAATGATTTATTATGATTTTCGACGTCGATTATCGAGCATTGATCAACTTAGTTCGACCTTTGTCGTTGAAGCCCATCCTTAGCCTCTGTGAGCATCATTGGGCATTAGTGGGACCAGCATACATTTAATATTGCGTGAACATTTGGTCGCCAAGAAGATTTGTTTTCTAGGGATACCACATAATTTGGGAATTAAAAAGAATTCGTGTCAATTGGTTTAAAGAAACGGTGAAGGAATTCAGCCGGTGAGGTTCACACTACGTCTAAGACATCGTAACAGCTGACTAATCTGGGTTCTATGCATATTAGATTGAAACAAAACAGCAATCGCCAGTGTGGGTGTTCCAAGATAAGCTTAATATAACAAAAGTTGTTCGCGGAAGAAATACTTCAAAGCACGGGGTCGCCTGATTTTGCAGAATATCTGGTTATCTCGCTTTGGTCTGTCAAGCACTACTAAAGAAACTTAAAATAGGCAATTATGAGTGGTACACAACTATTTGCTTTCCACGAGTTTTCTCAGAGAGTGAAAAAAAAACCAACCACCAAAGAATAATCATCCTTCACCAAGCCTATGCGAGCTTACACAGAAAGTTTTTGCGCGCTCAAAACATCAAACCTATTTCGCCTTAGGATTTAGCACCTAATGATTTCTTTCACGCACAACACTTTTCAATGCCTAGCGGACAATAGCGTTTTTCAGTGCCTCGTGACTGGTGAATCTTTTAGTTCGGAGCTCGCTCTCGTAAATGGCGCAAAGAGAATAATCCATAAGGTTCGCATCTGGTTAATTTGAGAGCCATTGTGTAGATGTTATGAAGTGCGACACATTGCGTTTTAGCCATTCTTGGTTCCCGCGATCTTTGTGAGACGGTGCGGAATCCTGTTGAAACGTCCATGGTCTGCCATCGAAGTGTTTGCCTGCTCACGGCTTCAAAGCAACCTCCAGAATACTTTCGTGGCTACTGAGGAAATCATTCAATAAGTCCACGACATGAATCTTGTTGAAACGAACGAAAGTGCGTGAAGTAACAAAAGCCATAGGTGTATCGACCGGAATGGCGATTAATATTTTACATGATCACAAGCAACAACAATCGGATGCGACAGTTAATTTAGAAGCAGTGTTTGGAGCAAATTAAGCGAGATCCCAAAGAATTTTTGCGCTGATTCATCATTACTCACAAGAAACTAGGCACGAGCAAAAATAATGGATTTCTCTCGGTGAATCTGCTCCAAAGAAGACGAAAGACAGTCCCATCGGCTGGAAAGGATTTGGCGACGATTCTTTCCGATGCGAACGGCGTCATCCTCATGGATTTTTTAGAAAAGGAAAGTGTGATCACTGTATAACACCCAAGTGAGTTATTGGACCGCTTTCACAAAAAAATTGAAGCATACACGGCCGCATTTGGGGAAAAAGAAGATGTTCTTTCACCACGACAGCGCACCTGCACATTCATCCGAAACTATTGCCGCCAAACTGCACAAATTGCGTTATGAATTGTTGCCGTACCCCCCGTCTTCACACGATCTGACTCTATGCGACGACAAGAGGGGTATTTTGGAGAGCTCGACAAATCCTATTTTATGGAGGGCTTGAAAAAATGGTGTCTTCCTTTCTAACGCGGGTACTTATTGAACCCTTCTCGTATGTTCTATAGTCCCAAATTGGTTTAGACGTTATTCCCTATTCATGGTGTGATTCTTGATGTTGTTCCATAAATAGATCACATATTAACGACTCCTAATTTCGTATGCCGACTACAGTAAATAAAAATTCAGACGCAAACTTTAAAAATGGCAATGAGAGAAATAATTTCTGAGGCCTCTAACTCAAGCCACATCCAGGGCGTGCTGTTGATGTACAACGTAGCGGTTTTAGCAATTTTAACGCATGGATGCCTGGTTTGGGGGGAAGCTCATCGGAAGGACCATAATATCACTAAACTGGGGAGGGTGCAAAGAACTGCATGCATTGGCATCACCGGAGCATGTAAACCTTGCCCCAGTGCTGCCCTGAATGTCCTTTTGCATTTACTTCCTATCAACTTTTCCGTCATTTCCATCGCAGCTCAAAGTGCAATCAGGTTAAAGGGGGTAGGCCTCTGAGAAATCTCTCAAGGGACATGGTACTATATTTAAGTAGTTAACACCGTATTTCTCCGAAGTTCGAACAGATCTCTTTATCCGCAAACTAGACTTTGAGGGTCGTGCTAGGGCAATCTTTCCAAATAGGCAGGATTGGATCGAGTGCAAAATCTCCACCGAGGTTTGCACCTCTGTCTTCACTGACGGTTCCAAGATGAAATCGGGAGTCGGAGCAGGGGTTTTCTCTAAATCATTCAATTTATCCAACTCCCTTAAACTGCCGAACACTGCTAGTGTTTTTCAAGCAGAAGTCTTTGCGATCCTGTATACACGCAAAATGCTTAGGGAACGTGGGAGCGAGGGAGATATTAATATTTTCTCCGATAGTCAAGCCGCGATTAAAGCTCTGATGCCGCCATAGTGCAGAACGAAACTAGTAAGCTCCTGTAAGGAGGAGATCAAATCTCTTGGATGTGCAGGTAACATTTCTCTGATCTGGGTTCCAGGATATAGGAACGCAGGGGGAAATGAAATTGCTGATGAGCTAGCCACGAAGAGACCTTCTACCCAGTCATCGGCATCCTCCTGATAGTCGTTAAAGGGGAACTGTACAAACTTTTTTGAGGAAAGCGCCGAAAAGATGGAGCTTCATTTCTTCATGTGCTATTTCGAAAACCCTTTGGCCCTAGTATGATATATGTACGAAGGACTCAGAAAGTTTTTTGTACTCCTGACCATTCAAACTCGTGGCTGTGTTGACCGGTCACTGGACGATCGGCATACACGCGGAAAAGCTAGAGTTACCATTTAACCCCCATTGCAGATGGTGTGGGAACCTTTCAGAGAAGGAGACTGTAGACCATTTTCTCTGTACATGTCCGGGTTTGGCAGCTAGACGATTAAGGACGCTGGACGCTCCTTTCTTAGACAGCCTGGGGCAGTGCGCCAACCTAAATCCCATCAATCTTCTCCATTACTTCAACAGCTTTGGTTGGCTGAGGGTATCTGCCTGTTGGAGGTCTCGTAATGGTATCAAAGTGGCGCTTTAGTGCTACTTGAGTAGTGCCAGACTAGCATTTCAACCATTTCGCCTACATACCTAACTCTCTTTTTCATAAGCCACCTTCACAACTTTGTAATATTTTGGTGTTGTACGGTGTATAGCAATCACAAAAGGAGTAACGTCTACACACATAAATGCTTAGTTATATAGGTGTGCAGTTTGCAATTTATTACTTAGTTGTTTCCTATAAGTTTTATGTACCGATGGATTTAATGGTCCAGCACCGGTGAATTTGGAGGGAAAAAGAAGAAAAGAGTAATTCGTTCAAGGCTGAAAAAAAGTTTAATAAAGTATAAAAGGGGAGCAAAAGTAATGAGTAGAAAACAGGAAAATAGGAAAGTGGGAAAAACCGTTCACTCTTAGTGCACCAAATTTTCAGGAAAAAACGGACGGACGTCAAAAACATCAATACTGCAAACACAAATTTTGTTAAATTTTTAGAATTTTATGTTTTTGCATTTATGCCACACCCTAATTGTCACTCATTAAAGCATCACATAAAATTGCAATTAAAGACATAACTTTTAATTGAAAGCAAAAAATGCTCATAACTTTAAACGGCCCAAGCACACCAATTCAAATAGTCAATTGCCTATCGTTGCTGAACATTAAATCAAAGGCGAAAAGAAGCGGAAAAAAATATATAAAAAAGCAGGCAAGCTCTTCGACCACTTCGTGCAAGGAAAGGAGAAAAAAAATCGAAGTATAATAACAAAAGAAGCCAATTACAATGGCCATTGAAGCAATCGACATATGATATTGTTGCTAGTGCAAGAGCACGCCTTCCCGCCCTCGCATTTGACTAAAGGACATAGGGGGGCCGCGGTCACAGCGAAAGCCACAGTCTAAACTGCGTTGCACAATTGACGCTTCAATGGGCAGCTACAACAATGGCCATGGCACAGCAACAACAGCCATGCCAATAATAGCCAATGGCGAACAGCTGGTCAACTGGCGGATGGCAATAGTTCTATACATCTAAATGTCCATGGTATTGAATAAGGAAGTGGCCGGCAATTGTGGCAGCAAGCACAAGGACGTGGCACAAAGCTCCTCGGTTATCGACGTAAAAACATTCCTGGCGTTATGCTCGCACAATATATACAAAATCAATACCTACAGACACACATACACAT
Organism: Anastrepha obliqua; assembly: GCF_027943255.1. Lineage (NCBI taxonomy): Eukaryota > Metazoa > Arthropoda > Insecta > Diptera > Tephritidae > Anastrepha > Anastrepha obliqua. The sequence continues at coordinate 171,650,787 of NC_072892.1, forward strand.
GTACGGGTGTATGGCATGTGCGGAAAAAGTACGCCTGCCAGCCCTCCTGCAATAATAGATTTCTTTTGTGTGCGAGCGCGTGGCTATTTTGTGTAGAAGTGTCTGGCCGGAAGTGATCTCTATCACAGGATTTCTTTTATGTTCTACTCAAATGGAGCAATTCATTGAATGCGAATCACCAACGAAGTGGAAAGAGAAGTGGACCAGTACTTAGGTAGCATAAAGTAGAAGGAATTTACTAGTTAGACTGCTATAAATACATTGATTTGTGAAATTGTAAGTTCACTAAAGCTTTCTATATAATTTGGGAAAAAATGAAAATTTTTTAGGTTTTTTTCTCATCGCATAAATGTTGTAAAAAATTCAGAAAAATTATATTCAAAGGGAGTTATTGATAAGAAAAATGCTTAGCAATTATTTTTGATTGACAAATTTATCGAAAAAAATATTTCTCCCTTAGGCTTGAAATTCTAACGATGCAAAGGAATTACAACTACATTTTACAATCGATTAGAAATCGCGATTTAAAAAAAAAATCAAATGCTTTTTTGCTTGATTTTTATCTTCATAAATCTTAAATGCGAAAAATGTCTGCTTGAATTCAATAGATCAACTACCAACATCCTCACAGGTGCTTTAACGGTTCACTGCGCTATTGACAACCTAGTGAAGTTTAAATTTGTTGTCGCGCCTGTTTGTGGTTTTAAAACATGGTAAAACATATAAAAATTAAGATTCTTTCAGGTTTAACTATTTTTATTAATTATTCAAAATACGGCTCTGAACAATTAAATGTGAAAATTACATCATTTATATGTCCACATTGCGCACTTCTACAGATAAAATACGCCAAAAGTCGTTTCAGAAATGACTGTGAATTGTTGAGAACGTCCAGAACGAGACAATGCTGGAGGTTTTTCAGCAAAACTTTGTGCTACAGTAGCAATATTTTCAGCTGCACGTCCGGTTTTTGATATGCCAGTCCTTTTCATATTCTCGATAGAACCAGTTTCCTGAAAATGGTTCACCATAATTGAATTATTCACTCATTCGACTTATTATGTCCACCAAAAAAACTACGAATTTTGCGATCTATCATATCAGAATAAGTTTCCATAATTTTAACGCATTATTTCATCATCTTAAATGAAAAGTACCAAAAACTATGTAGTAAAAAAAAATAAAAAAATTTCCGTCTAGTATTTTTCACTACTGACATCTGGGCATCATTTTTGAAAGACTCATTAGTTATATTGCCGTGCAACAATTATTACGCCAATTTATCGATATATTCATACAAAAGTTATTTGCAAATTTCGATTTTAATATGTTTTTAGCCTGCTCGCCTTTAGGAAAATGACGATGACTTATTCGATTTCGCGCAAAAGTCAGAACAAGATTTTATACCCGAAAATTATTAAAATCTCAGCATTCGAAGTGCCATTTACTCAATAATTGATAAAAATTTTAACTGAAAAAACAAATTCTGAAGGTTTGGGAGTGTTTGGGGCTGACTGGAAAAAGATTTAGATTTAGGTGCGTGCTGACTTTGGCATTTAAATATTCTGCGGAGTGCGGAGTATAAAATTCAACGAAACTCAAAATCTTGGGAATGTAGTCACAGCAAGGTAAATGTTTTTGTTCTATCATGCGGAAAGATTATTATTATTAATATTAGACTACCACGTAGTGTAATGTAAACAGATCTATTGTGACGAAATTTACATTAAAATGTTCAACCGGTGACATCATATTTGCTGATAAAACCACTCACCAAGAACAAAGAGTTTATGCAAAGTTAGCACCGATTAGAGATTTGTGATGCAAATGGACTTGGCAACGAAACTTCTGATATGTGCCCTAATAAAACATTAGGATCAACGAACATCTATTGGATTTGTGTAGCAGGTGCTCTTTGTGGCTATATATGACAATGGAGACCGACAAGTACAGTATGAAGATATTTGCTCTTTGTGACTATAAAACCAACATTCATTGGAGTAGGAAGGTTTATACCGACAGCGATATTAGTGTGGTACCTGAAAGTAACCGAGATTACATAACTTTATTTAATTTATTTAATAAAAATTTTTTTTGCTTGATCTGGAAATCTTTAATGGGTGAAATTTCACCCATGAACATCTTATTTGTGATTTATTTCTGAAATGGATTTTTGATCGCATTATTAGTAGAGCAAAAAACAATAATACCGTTGAAGGCCTTGCTTTTCCCCACTCTAGTGAAGTAAAGCCTCTTATGAGAACAGAGAACATTAAAGGTTTTTTTTCAAATAAAGGTATCTAGCAGCTTTGTATCTGATGAAGCCAGTTATATAGTATTAAAATAAGGAAAAAAACATATAATTCGATACATTTTTCAGCACCGCTACGACTATAGAGAAAAATCAGAGCAGGTGGGCCAAAAAAAATTGCGTAGTTTATGGACAGTACCGAAAGCAATAGAAAAACGGTGATTCGAACCATTCCGTTCCGGTTATGCAAGGTGTCATTTGAAGCCACCCGAACTGACGATTTATAATTTTTGCAAAAGTTGTCATACTGACGTATGATCGTATTTGATACTTGTTAACTAGAAAGCTGCAGTATATAAGTATCTACAAACAAAAAAGTAATGGAGCTTTCGAAGGTCAAATTAAAGAATTCCAACACCCAAATCACATCTCCTTTTTTACTAAAATATTCAAAAACAAAAAACACGCCTTGGTCAGTCAATCCACGAAATTATCGATCAAGTAGGCGGACCGCTTTGTGAGCATATATTCTATTATTCAGGAACTGACAATCAGCCATTTGAGATCCGTTACGTAAGACTGGTCTCAAACAATATGTAGATCGATTTATGGAAACTACTTGAATTGACGCAATAATATTTTGGACCAAGTTCACGTCACCGAAATTTTCGCTTAAACCTAACGAATTCAACTCATTTTCGAAGGCAATGGTAAATAGCGAGAAAAAGTGGGGCACATACGGGAATAGCAGGTAAAAAGGATTGTGCTCAAATCGCATTGAGCTGGTCCAAACCATCACAAAGCCCGGTTTAATGGCTAAGAAGGTTTTGATGCATGTTTAATGGTATTGGAAGAGGATCTTATACCATGAGCCGATCCGATCAGATTAAATATTCTAGTTGTTATTCGTTTGAAGCGTAAAGATCCTTTTTTATCGGACGTCAAAAATGTCTACGTTCATCTCGAAAAAACAGCATTTACGGGGAGGCATTCTTCATTATTACCTTTTAAAGAAAAGTGCAGCTGAAACGTGTCGAGTGGTTTCGACGCTTCCAAAGTGGCAATTTCGACATGAGTGATAAAGATCGAACGAGCGAAGAGGCATCGAAAAAATTCGACAGATACTCACCTACAACAATTATTAGAGAAAGACGGATGTCGAACCCTAGATGAAATGTCTAAAGAGTTGAATGTTGACACATCACTCGTTGGTAAACGTTTGCAAGCGATGAGGGTGGTCCAGAATGCAGGTAACTGGGTGCCACATCAATAGAAGGAGAGACGTTTGGGATATCGAGAGTCGTTTTGTGACGTGTGAGATGCTTCTTGAACGGCAGAAAAGAAAATTTCGTCACTGGCGATGAAAAATGTAGGCTGATAAGTAAACCAGGTCCATCGACAGCAAAAAAAAAAAATATTCATGCTTCAAATGTTATTTTGTGCATCTGGTGGGGTCAGAAGGGTGTCATCTATTACGGACTCCTTAAACCATCTAAAACCATCACTGGCGGAGATCGGTCCAGAAATAATTAGAGGGACTGCATTGGGAAATCTTGCCTCACTCGCCGTATTGTCCCAGACATTGCGCCTTCGGACTACCATCTGTTCCGATTAATGCAGTCAACCCTTATTGAAGAGCGGGGCACTTCTTACGAGAGCATCGCAAACTGACTCAACGAATTGATCAAGTGAAAAGAACCCGAATTTTTCGTCAGAGGAATCCGCATGCTGCCTGAAAGATGGAGTAAAGTTGTAGCTTCCAATGGCACATAGGTACTTCACATAAAATCATGTTTTATTTAATTGTTTGACGGAATCTTATTCCCATACCCAATATATATAGATAAGCTTGTCATCAAGGCATTTTTCCATTTCAAGTATTTGCAATATTTGTTTGATGTTGCAAAACTGGCCTCATGAGCTAGCTAAATTATTTACCATAGTTGCGAAAACATTTTCTATCGAGAATTGCAATTGCTTTCAAAATGGATAAAAGTTATTATAATATTTTTAAGTTATTCGTCAAAATGAAGTCGGGAAAGAATTATAGCTATTAACGAACTAGTTCATAATAGAAAAAGAATCTAGTTTAATTTGTGGTGAAAGTCACCAGTTTTAGACTAGTTGAAAAAGGAAATAAAAATTTGTAAGTGAGCGTTCTAAAAGTATTTTATTATAAATAGCTTGACGTAATTCATTTATATTTTTAAAAATACGAATTCCAAAGTTTTATTTATTGTTAAACTAAAGGAAAGCTTCTTCAAATAAGAAGTAGTAAATATTGTTAATTAAAAACATAACAACAATAACAATAATATAATATACGCGAAGAATATCTGTTATTGATGGATATACCCTTGTTTTTCCTTGTTCACACCACACTTGCGTAGGTTTCGTTAATCTATTTGCTTTCTGACAGGGTAGATGATTACCCTGCCGCTACCAGTGCAAAAAAATGGGAATGCCCACCAGGCGTTGCTTAGGAACAAGACCTTCTTTACTGCTTGGAGTGACATCTGTGTTTCACATTTTTCGGACAGAAGGATCGCACAGATGGTTGGGGACTTCGCAAAATTTTGTCTGCGCTATTACCGCGGCTGCCCGCTTTCTCTTGCTGGCGCCACTGGTGCGGGAGTAAGGATGGAAAGGATAAGGTTGTTGGGGTTGAGGAATGAAATTTTTTTTTATTTTTAGAAACGGGGAACCGTGCTTTAAGTGGGATGCGAATTCGATGGGTTGAAAATTACAAGAATTTTACAGCCCTCCAAACTGAAAAACATGGCTTCGAAAGAAAGCATTTAAGGTTTTATTAAGTATTTACTTCATGGTATAGTTGCTTCACAAATTATAGTGAGTCAAAAATAACTGTTAAACATTTTTCACATGGATATAATTTTTCGAATTTTTTTCAGCAGTAACGGGAGAAAATTAAAAAATATTTTTCAAGAGGGATCAACCCTCATTAAATTTTGAGCATTACTGACATCTCTGGATTACAGCAGCCAGCTTTTGAAATAATATTTAAAATATTTGTTGTTGTACTCATTCACCAAACAAGGCTTATAATTTATACGAAATTCTTATTGGATTTATTTGATTTGCTAACACCCAAAGCTGCGATGCAAATCTGGATGGCTTCAGGCGAAACCCTTTAATATACATATATACATACATACATACATACATACATACATACATACATACATACATACACACATATACATTTGTATGTATATATATTGATATTAATAACAACACCAATTAATCAAAGTTCACCCTCAAAGAGACTTAAAAATCACAAATGTTGCAAATGATTTTTGTAAACAAACAGCCTCAGGCAATGGAATAGTAAGAAAAGAATTAACAAACCTTAAATAACTCGCGAGGGTGGCCCATTTAGGGTGGCTGAAACTTAGTAATATTACATGCAGCAGTGGTAGAAGAAGAAAAAGTGGATTTGAACCAGATTAAAGGGTGGTTATGCAGAGCAGGCGCAGCGGGGCCCAGCCTCGAGATATTTAAACCAAAATAAGAAAAACAAAACAATTTGCAATGAAAGCATCAATAACGAAGCGTTGAAAATTTGAAAATTGTAAATTGGAAAAGTGGAAAGGGAAACAAGTGGAAGAAGTGGAAAGCTGAGGAGCCAAACATCAAACATCAGCGCGTAACTGGGGGTGGTTGGGAGTTTGCTTGTACTCGCATGGGAACTCGAGAAAAAGTGGCGTAGAGTGGGTAAAAAGTTTCAATATTATCGATGATAATGGCGGGGTGCGCGTATGCGTGTGCTAGGTTGCCTGTTTGTTTTTGTTTTTGCTGCCATTATCGCTAAGAATGCGCAACACTGAAAGCGCCACCCTTCAAGATGCAAAAACGTTGCTTCTCAGCACTGATGCCTCAATTTTGTTATGCAGTACTTCCTCCCACCGGCCACTCCACCACTCACTCACTCACTCACTCACTCACTCACGCATTACATTTCATCGCACTTGGAAGTGTTTTGCTTGTGAGATTCCATAAGCATGACCTAATCTATTTGCACTTAATCGACGTATTTATCACGCAAATGCACAATTAGAGTTTAAAGTACTCAGCGCGCACAAAGGGAGGGGGTCAAGGAAGAGTGAAACTTAATGAAGTGTTGCATGGCGTTTCATATGCACTTACTGTATATTTATCTTTGTATTTGTATATGGAAACACATTTATTTGCAGGTGTATATGCACCTATGTGGGCACATTAGGGTGGATCAATTTGTATGGAACGACTTTTTCCGATGTCATTTCTAGCAGGCTTGGATTCTCTATTACCTTTTAAGAAAAAATGTCGATTAGAGCTTCAATTTCGAGCGCCCAAATTTTGAGGGAAGCTGTCTTTGATTAATTAGAAAACAGAGAGGCAGTTATGGCTATGAAGATAGAAAGTAGAAAAAATGCACTTAGTGATGAAAGTAACGGGGATCTTAAGCCAAAAGAATTGTAAATATGTTTTTAATTGTAAACAAAAAAATTTTACAAAAAAAAATTTAAAACTAAATTTTCAAAGTTTTGAAAAAAAATAATTTTGACAAAAAATTTAAAACTAAATATTTTAAGTTCTGAAATTTTTGAAAGTTTGATTGGTTTCGTTTTTCTGCAAATTTTAGCTTGGTTTAGATATAAAAGAACTTCAATGCAATTACTATTCCTATTGCAAAATTAGGTTAGTTTAGCCAAGTTGCTTGTCTAAGACGAGACACTCGGTGGTCCTACTGCTCATTGCCTTACCTGCCTTGGATTTCCATACTCTAACCAAGTTGCTAAAACCACTTTGATCTTTTTAAGATGTTAAAAAATCCCTCCGGTGAGGCATTTTGCAAAATTTCCCATATCTTCAGAGGTTGGATTAGGTTAGTGGCGTCAGAATTAGAAAGGACCTCTTCCAGCCATTTGATACCAAACGAGGTTTCAGACAGGGTAGCTACGTTCTGTCGTGTGACTTCTTTAACCTGATGCTGCTAAAAATCGTGCGACCCACAGAACTTATCGCTCTGTCACAATAAAGAGACAAAGCGAATGGGTCTGGTGGTGGACGAAGACAAAACCAAGTACCTGCTGTCATCATCATCAAACAGTCGGCACACTCGCGTACCCGCACCACGTCGCTGTTTACAGTTACGATTTCGAGGTTGTAAAAGAGTTCGTTTATTTGCGAATCAGCATTAACACCGATAACAATGTCAGCCTGGAAATCCAACGTAGAATCTCTCTTGCCAACAAGTGCTACTTCGGACTAAGTAGGCAACTGAGTAGTAAAGTCTTTTCTCGTCGAACAAAACACCCTACAAGGCTCTCATCATGCCCGTCTTAACGTATGGCGCAGAAGCTTGGACGATGACAACATCCGATGAAGCGACGTTTGGAGTGTTTGAGAGAAAGATTCTGTGCAAGATATTTGGACCTTTGCACGTCGGTGACGGCGAAAATCGCAAGCGATGGAACAATGAGCTGTACGAGCTTTACGACGTCATAGACATAGCGCAGCGAATAAAGTTCCAGCGGCTTCCTTGGCTGGGTCATGTCGCCCGAATGGATACAAACGCGCCGGCTCTGGAAGTAGTCGATGCGGTACCAGCTGGGGGTAGCAGAGCAGTTGAAAAGATTAGGTGGAGAAGGACTTGGCTTCACATAGTGTTTCCAACTGGAGCCGGTTAGCACAAGGAAGACTCGACTGGCGCGCGTTGATAAACTCGGTCAAAATCGCCAAAGTGGTTATCGCGCCTATCAATACCAAGAAGAAGTCAAGTATGTTTTCCTTACTTTCCTTACTTCTTCATAAATTTTAAACTATTTTACAATATAATTATTATATAATTCATTCGAGGCTGAAATATGAAGTAATCTGAAAAATGTTGCCAATGGCCATCTGCGTAAGCGGCGGCATCAATTTTTGTCTGGTAATAATACGGCTTAACTTCCAACTTCTTCGTTGGCTTATCAACATTTGGTGTGTTGAGACTGAAATATTGGGTAGTCGAAAAAGTCTTTTCGTATTTTGTCAATAGATGTCGTTGGAGTCATCTATCTCCAGTGCTACCAATCACATTGCGTCATATCAATGGTGTTAGAAAGGTGACATTTTAAGCTTCATTTAACCAAAAAAATAATTAAATGCGGAGAAGTTGAAAAAAAGTTATAGCTGTTCAAAAATGAAGAAATTCTCTATATTTTCAAATTTTTGTATAAAAAAGGGAAGAATGCCACGCAAGCCACCAATGAAATTTGTGAAGTTTACGGAGACGATGTTGTATCAGTTCGTGTAGCACAACAATGGTTCGCTCGCTTCCGTTATGGAAATTTCGATGTGAAAGATGCACCTCGCTCCGATCGACCTATCGTTGAAAAAGTCGATGAAATTATGGAAAAGATTGACCAGGACTGTCACATAAGCTGCCATGACATCGCCAAGGTACTGAACATTCATCATCAAACGGTTTTGAACCATTTAAAAAAGGCTGGTTAAAAAATGAATGAGCGCCAGAGCAGTAAACCAGTTGTTAGTATATTAGCTGCATATTTAGAACTCTTAATGGAAGAAATGAGGTACATTACGGACTGAAAATTCTTTCTTAGGCGTTGAAATTAATTTGGCAAATTTAGTCCATCCGAATTTTCTCCTAAGTAAATATACGCATTTAGCAAATATCGTGATCTAGTATCTATAAGACTGATAGTTTTCAAGCCGTATTTTGCTGGCCACTTTGGCATTTATATTGTAAATTTACATCTGCCGCGAAATGCCAGTAACATTACTTCTACGTATGCACAACTACCGTTGGGAACAACAACTTGAGCTCGATGGGGGAGTTGAAGAGCTCAGTAATGCGTTCAGCGGAATCGTTCTCTTTGCGACTTTCTCTTGTCTCTGTTTTATCAAACGCAGAGTTTTAATTAAGAGTTCGGATCCATTTTTGCTCATAATATAACGGTAAATTTCTCTTCCGCAACCGTCACTATTATGGTGTGTAGTGTTTATGGCTCTATTTGAAAATAGCGGTGTAAAATAGGAGTCATATAAAATCTTTACGTTCCATAAGATCGAATTTTTGAATACAGGTTTTTTTTTTTTTGTAATTTGACCGAATGTTTGGAATTTGTTTCAGTGAATTATTAGTGAACTTTTTTATTCAATGGGGTATGAGGGTAATGAGGCATTAGTAAATCTCAATATTCTGGCTTTATTCCCTCTCCTACGGTGGAAGACAGAGAGAACAGCTCTGCATGAGCTATTGGTGTATTGGCTGAAGATCATTGAGCATAGGTTTTTGAAAACAGGCGACCCTGAACGCAGAGTGAGTAAGTATGTGCCCTTCTTAGGACGCCGTCTTGGACTTCTACCTCCTCGAAGCAATCCGGAAGCAGTCCCGGGTTTTTGAAGAATATTGAGCATAGGTTTTTGAAAACAGGCGACCCTGAACGCAGGGTGAGTAAGTATGTGCCCTTTTTAGGACGCCGTCTTGGACTTCTACCTCCTCGAAGCAATCCGGAAGCAGTACCGGGGTTTAAGGTTTTAAAAATCGAAGATAAGAGGAGGGATGTTTTTAATGGAATCACCACACACGTAGGAACGAGGGTTACTATATGATGCGAAGAAATGTTTAACCTAACCACACCGGTAAAAAAAAAACCGCTGCAAAGTTCTCGACCACAGGGTAGGCGGGTTAGTAGACCAAATAAAGTGATTCTTACCTAAATGATTTCTCTTCCTAAGATTGGATCTCAATTCTGATAACCAAAAGTCGTCGTCTGATAAAGTTTGTCGAACTACAAGTAAAACCGGAGAGTGATGCTTCATATAAATTATAAAATATTTATTTCTTAACAAAAGAATTTACAGTAATCTTGTAAGGTTAGCAAAGCTAGCAATCGTAGTCATCTCCAAGCTGGTCCATTTGAAAAAGAATTATCATTAACCAATTCTAATCGGATGAAGGTGAACTTCACACTTAATTGCTCTTTGCTGTTAACGGCTCTGTTCGCTCTCACTGCAGTCGACTCCCACTTGCATAGCAACTGCGAGCGATATGTATGATCTTTGGTGTTAACTGCCCTCACTCTCTCATGGTAATTGCATGGGATGCTTTCGAGTCGTATATGTATGATGTTCGCTAGTTGGACAGCAGAGAGCAGGTTCGTTTACGTAGGTGACCAGCAGTTACCTCTGCTTAACCTATAATATTGGAATTTTCATGTTCAGACAGCACTTCATCACCCTCGATTTCAGAATCCGATGCACAGCTTTTCTCCTGCACTTGCCCTTGGCCAAAATCGGACTGTACATCACTGCATTCATCATTTGGTAAGTCTTCAACTTCTGAAATTTCTTCTTCTAACTACCTTTCGATAAGCGCGTCAATAAAAGCCATTTTTTCAAAAACAATAAAAATAAATATTCACATTACCACCTACCGCCCGTCTCAGAGACGGTCAATCCTAGCTAAAAGAATTGACCACCCTAATGTGCATGTCTGTTAATATGTACCTCTAAGTATCTATATAGTAAGTTTGTGTGTCTCCCCACTGCCTAAAATTTCAAGTTGTTGCAGCACAATTGGTGTTGACTTATGTGCACCTCATGTAAATGAGGCAGTCACAAACAGTTTGCGTGTCATTACCAAAGACACACACACGCACACACACAGCACGCACGCAAGTCGCTTTCCACACCTACTCTGCACTCTCCGCATTGCAATTGCGTCAAAATGCAAAATTTGACAGCTGCAATGATGACTGATGACAGCCAAATCAGCAACAAACAAGCACGCAGGAAGCGTTTTAGTGCAAATAAACGCCCTCAAAGGGTAATCATTTTTCTTATTTGATTTTATTTTTTTGTAAAATAGGAGGACCTGCCTTGAAATCCAGTGCAGAATGAAGTGAAAGCTCATATCCACACATACACATACACACGTGCATGTAAATTACGCGACAGGTTGGGGGCGTTAATGGCTTATGGAAATCCACTTATGAGAGCAAATAATTTAATTTGAAAATAAATTTTAAAGCAGCAAGTTAACAACTATGTTTTGGAAACGATTTGGCTGCTGGCAATATTTTTTTTTGGAACTTTCATTCAAATATATATGCACCTTTATATCAAAAACAAAGTGAAATGAGTCACACCCAAAAATGATTAAATTCAATAACCTTTGGCACAACATATCCATATAATTCAGAAATTCTTCTAATGTCAATTTAATATCAAAATGAGGTACTTTTTATTTTCGAAAGATATGGCTATACTTCCATACAGGGTCCGGCACTCGAAGTGTAACCAATTAGAAAGGCCATAAATTTAGTTTGGAAAACTACTTTTATTCAACTCAAAGTAAAAAATGTGTGAAAATATTACAAAATTCAAAATCAAATTACTTTTGCTCGGTATGACCAGCTTTTGCCTTTACTATGGCCTGCCCTGAGACGGTCCAGAATCGAATCGCAAGCTGCCCGAATGTGACTTGCAGGTATTTTGGCCTACTTGCGGAGAATGGTTTCCTTCAGCGCCTCGAGACTGGTGCATATTTTAGTTCGAACCTTGCTCTCCAAGATGGCGCAAAGACAATAATCCATCGGATTCACGTCTGGTGAATTTGAGAGCCATTGTTTGGATGTTATGAAATACGAAACGTTGTTTTTTAGCCATTCTTGGTTCACTTGAGCTTTGTGAGACGGTGCCGAGTAGAAACGTTCATGGTTAGCAACCGAAATGTTTGTCTGCTCACGGATTCAAAGCAACCTCTATATTACTTTCCCCATAATATTTCGCATTTACCTTGACTAGAGGCTCGATAAAACGGTTGGAGAGCGCCCATCTGCAGCTGCAATGGTTCAACCCTTTACCTGTGGCGAGTGCTGCCTCCTGGTGCCCAATCGATGAATGGTCGGTCAAAAAAACCCTATCATTTTGCGAGCTTACGAATTGCTCAATTTGAAAAATATTCTCGTCAGAAAACACAATGTTCGGAAATTGACCGCTTTCATCTCAGTGAAGCAACTCCTTGGCTCTCCCATGTCTCAAGTCGGACTTGTTGTTGCTTTGGTGTGAGATCAGGCGCCTTTTGGATCTTGTAAGGTTTGATTTTGAGATCATTCTTCAGTATGCAGCAGATGCTACGGTTAGATATTTTCAGTTCTTTCGCCATTTGATTGGCACTTCGTCGGGGATTCGCTTAAGTCGCTTCTTCACTTTTTGAACCATTTCACGTGACGTTGCTGTCTTTCGATGATCACTTCCATGACGCTGCTCGATGCTACCAGTATCATTGTAACGAGTAATGGACGATAAACAAAAACTTTATTTACCTTAAGGTGCTCGAGCTAACGAACAAACGCTGGTTGTGATTTTCCAGCCAAATATAATGCAATCACACTATTACGTTTGAAATCCATTACTGATTTTCTTTTTTCGCGTTTACTCTCGGCAAAATGCTTTCCGCGCGCTTGAAAAAAATACTCTGGACTGTCATTTAGCCAAATAACAGACAGCTGATGCCCGCGCATAATGCAGTTTCAAACATTTTTAACCCTCCGATGTTCATATGGTTCTGACCAGACCCATTCGATCTTAAAATGTATCTGGCTCAAAATCACCAAGGTGCAGAATTGGCTTTGCTAGCAATTTAATGTCTTAAATCTTGACTTATTTGTGGAAAAAAAATTAATAAATTACTTCAACTAACCTGTTTTGTGTGTACATCAAACAATATAACTAATTAATAAAGCAAATTTTAAATAAAATCAATATACATCCATGGATAATCATTTCGGGAACACGTCCTAATGTACAATCTTCAGCAACAAGTCCAAAATTTAATATACAAATTTAAGGTAAGCTGCCCATTTCATTACTTAATACACCGTATTTTTTATACAAAATTTAGTTTTAGAAAGGATACTAAAAGATTATTTATTTTTAACTATAAAAATGTCCAATATAGTTTGTCCGATACCGCACAAGTCATTTCAGTGAACGTATCGATAATAGATCAAAAATAATTTTAAGTGAATGCAGCCATTCGGTGTCTAACGTCAGTCGAGGAAAAAAACAATAACAAAGCGCGCTGTCAGAGTATTTATCGTCAAATAAAATAAATCTAAATGGTAAGTACCTTTCAATTCATTATTCGTAGAGCGTACATCAATAGTCCGTCAATTCGTGAACGTAATTATTACATTTAATTAGGATGATACCTAAAAAGAACAGCTAACAGACATGTCTTATTTGGTAATGATGTTAGAACAGCTTCAGAATTCGCCGATTTGTTCAAAAATGCTGCTATCGAAGTAAAAGTAATCCCAGAAGACAACGTGATTGAGGAGAAAAACCGAGTTCCAAAGTTTTTGGATGCTATTCCAGGTATAATGGACATCACAAAGGTATACTGGCAAAAAGGACTAGACGTTTTAATACAATTGTATCGATACGAACATTTTCATAAAGAGCTATGGTAAAACTATCTAAGCTTTCTAGCCTTTGTAATATGAGTGCAGTTGAACCTGAGGAAGTTTTTACGCCTGCAATTGAATCTCCTGTTCACGAAGAGCCCTTGATCATAGATAACGATTTGCGATTTAAAAATAGAGTAAGCATTTATAAATCTGTATACTGGTCATCTTCCTCGGACAATGAAGATTTAGAGACTATATCTCGTCGTCAGCAGATTAAAGTTAAACAGATTGATGTTGAAGCAAATACGTCTTATGGCAAAGAAAATATACATCCAAATCTCGTATCCCCTAGGACATTCTTGCTTGTTAAAGTTCCTACTGAGAAGCCAAATGTTTCCTTCAGATATGTTGCTACCTGCCAGACATGTGTCGATTACGGTGATGGAGAAATCTGAGGAACCTTTTTGAGATCTGTGCGTAACAATATTAGAAAATTTAAGCTGGAACCTAAGGATATATCATATATTGGTTTTGAGTAAATAATCAGTATTATTCCAACACCGACACTAAAAAAAGAAAAAATTCAAGAATATTATTATTTTGATAATGATATTGATGTTTTCGAAAAATAATAAGTTTTGTAAAAAAATAAATAAATAAATAACTTAGTTATTTAAACCGTTGTTTATATTATAATTTAAATATTTCCTTATTTCTACCTAATTATATCAATATCATCAATTCGAGAACATTTTTGTCATTCCGGGAACGGTTGACCATTTTCGGGAACATTACAATATTTCAATAAAATAGGCATAAATGGAGGTATTCAATATTATATATATATTTATTACATTACAGAACTTTTGTTCTGTACATATTATATTACGTTAATTCGATTATAAGAGTTTTAAATATTTTGAAATTTCTTAAATTGTATGCGCAATAATAGCAACTTCTTTAACGTATTTTGCTTGTAGAAAATTTTGAATGTATTGATTTCATTATTGCTTATTCAATATAGATACATAATATACCCATGTTTTTAAACAAAGCTCAAATTATGCGCTTTGTTTGGTTTTTGTGGATTTTACGAAACTTAGGAAAACGTTCCCGAATTGATGGTTTTCTGCAAGATATTTACTACTAAGCAATATTACTAAAAAAATAAAGAATTCTGTGCGCTGCCCTGTAAAGGTTTAAAAATATACAAATTAAGCAACAGTATAAACTAATAGTCATCATTATAGCGTGCAATTTTTTTTTTTCATAAAACCGATTTTGAAATTCGCAACCTTGGTGATTTTGAGCCATGTAGATCTTTTATTTTTAGTATCTGAGGCTTCTTAGTCCATGACTTCCTAAAATGTAGTGTGCTAAACACAATGAAGTAGCAAAACTAAGATTTTTGCTATATTTGTTGTAAAAATAATAATTTTAAACTAATTTCGTTAATTAAGCTCACATGGGACTGTGCTGACCCATTTAAGCTTCTCATGTCAATTGGTTAACCGTTAGGTGTAAACAACTAAACTGTTAGCGGAGGCAGCGGCAGAGATAATTTTTTAGTTGACATTTGAAAATTAAAGTGAACACGTGTTTTTTAATTAGTGGGAAGTGTTTTTTTAAATAAAATCGAACAAGTAAATATGGGTGAAGTTGATGTGATGACGTGCTTGCTTCGTAAGCTTAGTGCAGCAAATGTGAGTCCGGAAGAACGTCAGCCACTTCAGGCACAAATTGAAGACATTATGGGACAGGAGTCCTATCCATTTGAAACAAGTGGCGACGTAGAAGATGATGATTATTTTTCAGATGAAGATGACTCCGGTGAAGCAGCAGATATAGAACAGGAAATCGAGTTAGAGGCTGTTCTGGATGAAAACCATGATGATATTGAGGATTTGTATAGAGAAGCTATCGCCCTTCAGGCTTCAACCACAATGGAATCGTGCAGCACATCTATTACCCAGGGCCTTATATACAGGTCGAAAGATGATAAGATGTGGAATTCAAATCCTTCACCACCTGGAAGGCTTCATTGTCACAATGTTACTCGTAAAGGGCCACTAATTCTTGAAATGATTTTGGGCCATTTACGTTAACTAACTCGCCTTCAGGTTAAGAGACTGCATTCTTATGTACTTCTTCTTCTTAATTGGCGCTATAAGCGCTTACGCGATTTTGGCCGAGTTTAACAAAGCGCGCCGGTCGTTTCTTTCTCGTGCTAATCGGCGCCAGTTGGACACACCAAGTGAAGCCAGGTCCTTCTCCACCTGATCTTTCCAACGCAGAGGAGGCCGCCCTCTTCCTCTGCTACCACCAGCTGGTACCGCATCGAATACTTTCAAAGCCGGAGCGTTTGTATTCATTCGGACGACATGACCCAGCCAACGTAGCCGCTGGAACTTTATTCGCTGCGCTATGTCTATGTCGTCGTAAAGCTCATCGTTCCATCGTCTGCGATATTCGCTGTTGCCAACGTGCTAAGGTCCAAAAATCTTACGCAGAATCTTTCTCTCAAACACTCCAAGCGTCTCTTCATCGGATGTTGTCATCGTCCAAGCTTCTGCGCCATACGTTAGGACGGGCATGATGAGAGACTTGTAGAGTGTTAGTTTTGTTCGTCGAGAGAGGACTTTACTACTCAGTTGCCTACTTAGTCCTAAGTAGCACTTGTTGGCAAGAGAGATTCTACGTTGGATTTCAAGGCTGACATTGTTATCGGTGTTAATGCTGGTTCCTAAATAGCCGAAGCCTTTTACAACCCCGAAATTATAACTGTCTACAGTGACGTGGGTGCCGATATGCGAATGCGCCGACTGTTTGTTAGAAGACAGGAGGTACTTCGTTTTGTCCTCGTTCACCACCAGACCCAGTCGCTTTGCCTCTTTGTCCAGTTTGGAGAAGGCAGAACTAACAGCGCGGTTGTTAAGGGCGATGATTTCAATATCATCGGCATACGCCAGCAATTGTACGCTCTTATAAAAAATTGTGCCTGAGCGATTAAGTTCTGCGGCTCGTACGATGCTCTCCAACATCAGGTTAAAGAAGTCACACGACAGCGAGTCACCCTGTCTGAAACCTCGTTTGGTGTCAAACGGCTCGGAGAGGTCCGTCCCAATTCTGACGGCGCTGCTGGTGTTGAGCAACGTCATCTTGCATAGCCGTATTAGTTTTGAGGGGATACCAAATTCAGACATCGCGGCATACAGGTAACTCCTTTCCGTACTGTCGAATGCAGCTTTGAATCGTCCTGGCCATTCCCAAGTGAATGGCGATCAGTAACTTTCCCCACTTGCGTGGACTTCTACACATGGAACCATCCTCCTATGTACTACAACCAGTTAAAATGGTATATTCAATCACATAACAATATAATCTTTTTATCTGAAGGCGAGTTCCCATTTGGTCTATATCTGGAGTCCTTAGTTACCCCGCGAAAAGAAAAGTCCTCTTTTCATTAGCATTTATCGACAACTTACAATGGATACTCATGTGGTTCAAACACATCCTAGGGTCCAGGTCCACGTTTTGGTCTATATCTCGAGACCCTAGTTACGGGTTGGCATTAAAAATACTCTATACTATAGCAATCATCAACAGCTCCCATTTGCTACCCATATTGTACAAACACATCCTAGGGTTACCCTGGTCCACGTTTTGGCCTATTTCTCGAGACCCTGGTATCCGATTCTTAAAATTTCAAAATACAAACCATCTACTGAATAGTCCAAACAAAGCCTACAAATTTGGTCAAAATCGGTTGACCCATTCTCCGTAAAGTTCATCACAACGCGAAAAACGCCTGAATTTTTATATATATAGATATACAACTGAGAAATAAATACGTATATAATTTCACGACTTCTAATCTTCATTCTGTGGACTCTCTTACCCCTCCTTTAATAAGGAAAAACTTCGCCACATTCCCGTTTTATGGCTATCTGCCGTTATAACACTTTCCGGCTTGACGTTGAGTTTTTCCCATTTTGTTGCTTTTTTCCGTTCTAAAATTATTCCAATCGTCAAGCTTTTGATGCATAATTTTCGCACATAAATGCGGTAAAATACCAAAACAAAAAAAAAAAAACGAAAGAGCAACTAAAATTTCCCAGATGCGCTTAATGAGATGCCAGTCGTGTCGCTTTGCGGTCGCTTTGCAAAATCACGTGAAGGCAAAAAAGCAACAAAAACGGCAAGACAGTCCTGTGGGGTGGCAATAGAAATCGTATGTCTTAAGTTTAATATTAAATGCAAGCAATTTTTAATAAAATTTCCACACGCCACCCGCTTCCCACAGCTGAAACCGAGCTACGCCTCGTGCGAACAACCTGCCAACGTTGCCAGCTGTCTGCCTAACAACATTCACTTTGGAACTCTTCACATGTGCACACCTATACATACATACACACACATGCATACACATACATGTATAAGCACCTACAACAACAGCGCAAAGTTGCTTACTGGCTTTGTTCTTGTGCAACGCGTAAAATTGCATAAATACAAAAAAAAAATAAAAATGCAACAACAACAACAAAAACAAAAAACTGTTACCTAACATGGCAAGACGACACTCAGAAATAAACATTAACCGCAACTGTGATGCGCTTGAAATGCGCATTTATGCAAGAGACAGTCAAAAATAAGCACAAGAAGCAGTAGATACAAGCAGTAAAAGTGGAAGAAGAAGAAGAAGCAGGAGACGAAGAAAAGTTAAATTAACTAAGCAGGGGTAAAAAGTGTTGCAGACAGTAAGTTGCAAGTGTGCATGCTTTCGTTCCATATGAACTGCGCAGTCTTCGCAAATACTCATACACTCGTACACTGCAGGCGTTGCATAAATACTTCCACTTATGCTTGCCACTTGTTCTTGCACTTGCATGCCACAGCAGCTTCTCTATTGCTTTCTTTGCATAAATGTAGATGTATGTATGTATGTGTGCGCGTATGCATGTCTGTATGTAGTTAGTTACAATACTCTGAGGTATGCTTCAAGTTGCTTGTTAAGCGGCATAAATACTTCATATGTATGTATGAGTACAGGTACATCTGAGGACAGAATAACAGCAGCACGTCAAATAAGTTTTGATTATTTATTTATTTACTTTATTATTATTTTTACTTAAGTAACAATAGTTCATTTAGAGACTATTGACAATTCTGTGCTTAACCAACGAGAATTAATGTAACACTAAAGCTATGCCTCCATAATTTATAAGTAGAAGTAATTTTACAGCTTGAATGTAACTGATTCAAATGAGTTGTAAAGCTCGTTTAAAAATATATGTGACCAGGTCTACCTTACGTGCGAAAACAAGTTTTCGAGAAAACAGCAGTTAAAGTTTAAACTTCTAAAAACCCTTGTAACTTTTTTGAAGTGAAAACTTCTTTAGAATCGTTGGGAGTGGTTTGAGGAAAAGTGAAACGAAAAAGCGACCCTCTTGGCTACGAAGCGTTATATTATATGTTGATATAAACGTAGCGACGAACTAAATAAAAATAACTTTTATTTTTTCTTGCGATTCGAACCAAGGATTTTGGATCGGAAGCTCACATTGCTAGTCGCTCGGCTACTGCGCTATGCTGTCATCGCTGGCCTAAAAGTTATTTAGTTACGAAGCGTTATATTATATGTTGATATAAATAATTTTTGTGAGCGTGTAATTCTCAAAAGGTTTATTAGAAAATCTATTGAAGTAGGTAGTGTGGTATCTGTTCGTATCAGCTTAACATCTGATAGATCCTCCATCGGAGGACAACAAATGTTAAACTGATTTTTGGAAATGGGCGGAGTGTTTTAGGGGCGGCTTGCTCCACCTCTGCCACGGGTTGACCTGGTATTGCAGTACCGCCGGGATTTCGGCCTTGAATAAATACAAGAAGAAACATACTAATACAATTAGGTTTGGCGGGAAGAGCCATAAATTTTTATATGAATACAAGTAGACGAAAATGGAAGAAATTTGTAAGTCTGTTTCTTCGGTCCGTTTGGGTATTTTTTTTTATTGACAACATCGAAACCAAAGCATTTGTATCATATTTTATCTATCATAAGCCACTCGTATCATTTGTTGAAATTGAAAACATTGAGGATGAATAATAATAAAATGAAGAAAATAAAATATGAACTTTATAGCAATATTATAATGAACCTATAATTATCCCGCTCCTAATGCTGCTTTCGTCTCATTCTCTCTCAGTTTGTTTTACGGAAGGTTTCACTTCTATCCCGTCTAACCGTTAGACACGTATTTTTTTTTTTTAAATTAATATTTTTCAATCCGGTTTGACTTATTTTCTTCAACATAGATCACGGTATCAATAAAATCACAGAAGCAGTGAAAAACATTTTTTTTCATATATAAATAAATAAGAAAAAGTTAATGCAAATCGCAGAAATCGTTTTAAAAAATAAGTTAGCTTTTGTACCGACATTCATGCCAAAAAAAACTTATAAGACCCGGTGACAAAAATTTTTCGAAGTACTGAATACGATTCTGGTGTCAAATTTGCAAAATTTTAAATGGCATATCCAAGATGGCGCTCCAAACATAGAAAAAATAATTTAAGTTATCCAAATAGCAACAATAACTATAAATAAGTGACACATGTTTGCAAAGGTTTTTAAAGCCACTGACTACGAATATGATGCAAATTGACAATTTTACAGTTGACAGCTGCGTTACGTCGCCTTATTCTACTTCGTGGGTTTTCTGTTACTACGTTTATGTAATCATTTCTGTTAGTCTTTTGTTCACAAAATAATGAAAAATGAGTGTTGACGAGGAGTTTAGTGCCGTAGTAGTACTTCTACAATTTTTTTCCTCACTCTGAAAAACCTTTTAATAAACTTGTCAAAAAATCAAAGGCCCTAAAAATCCCCGACTAAAAAATTTCAAACGAATCCGATGAATTTTGAGTTTCGAAAACCATATTGGATCCATCATTTAGAATCTTTTAAATTTGATATTGGATTCGCACCAAAAACCCCTACGTTACGAGTTTAGAAAGAATTCGATGCTTTTTTACACATTAATTTGTCCGCCATATTGGATCAGCTATTTTGATTTTTTTAAATCTCACAACAGATTCGTTATCAGCGACCTCCAGAACCCCCGAGTGAAAAGTTTCAAGCGGATCTGATGAATTTTGAAAAAAATATATCCGCCATATTGAATTTCGGAAATCTGATATCTGATTCGTAATCAGCAACGCCAAAAACCCCCGTGTCTTGATTCTTAAGAGTATCCGTTAAATGTTAAAAACATGTCCGACATATTGGATCTGCCATTTTGATTTTAAATAATCTCACTTCATATTCATATTCAGCGACCTCGCAAACCCCCGAATAACAGTTTTTAAATATTTTAATTAACTTTTGATGTTGAAACAATGCCACAATTCGTGACAAAAATTTTGACAAATCCTTAAAAAACACCATTTATAAAGTTATGAATACATTTTTTGTAACAAATTTTTTGAAAACGGACTTCAGTATCGTATTCATTACACCTCAGACTGTCCAGGAATGGTTCAGTTTTTAATTTGCACAAATTATTGTCTTCGTTATTCTAATTTGTATCATGACAAAAAATGACTTTTAACAAACTTTTAAGCAAATTATGACTTCCTGGGTGCTGAGAATGTATATCAAAATGTAAATTCTAACATCATCCAGTACTAAATATTTGTATTCAAACTATTGATGTAGTTATCAAATCTGGCAACCTTTCATGTACTTGTCAAAACCTGGAAATAAAGTTTAAGTCATTCGTTGTAAATCCATCCACGTGTGCTTTTCTTTCTTAAAACTGGGTTTCACCATTTTAAAGAGCCTTTCACACACTATTCGAATCAACAAAAAAGTGAAAAGTGATTTTTTGACACGTAAGGTACCTTTTCATAGACCAGGTCACATATTATAAAACTAGACTTACTAGACTTTCTGTCAAAAAAATATCGGTAATTATTTATTTAAAGGGTTCTTATTCATTTCAAGGGCCTATGTTGAACGTAAACCACACCTAAACGACTAACTCAATTTGAACCATGGTCAATTTCAACATTCGTCCATGGTCAGAATGGTGGCAGGAAATGGCAACAGTGAATGACCAATTTTCGAAGAAAATCATCTTCAGTGATGAGGCACATTTTCACCTCAGTGGATTCGTCAATAAGCAGAAGTATCATTTGGGCGAATGATAATCGAAGAGTGATTGCCTAAAAACCGATGCACCCACAAAGAGTGACTGTTTGGTGCGGTTTATAGGCCGGCGGCATCATTGGGCCGTATTTTTTCCAAAATGAGGCCGGTCAGGCAGTTACTGTGAATAGTGTTCGCTATCGTGAGATGATGATCAGCTTTTTATGGCCCGAATTGGAAGATATGGATATGGACGATATGAGGTTTCAACAGAACGGTACTACTTGTCACACAGCTAACGATACAATGGCTCTTTTGCGCGAAAAATTTGATTATCGAATAATCTCACGTCCCCAATTGGCCGCCAAGGTCATGTGATTTGACACCGTTGGACTTCTTTCTTTGGAGTTATTTGAAAGAAAAGGTGTACGCCGACAAGCCAGAAACAATTCAAGAGCTAAAGGATGAGATAATTCGGCACATAACGCTTTGCAAAGGGTGGTTATGAGTGAGGGGTGAGAATTATGCCTCAGCGTCTTCGAAAATTTGGACCATCGGATGGAGGTGTGCCGCCGAGGCCGCGGCGGCCATTTGGCCGATATTTTGTTCCATACGTAATTGAACCTTACCAATATTATCATAATAAAGATAAATTACAATAATTTCTTAAATTTATTCTATTTTATTCAAAATCAATACCGTTCCTTGAAACTTAACCAACCTTTACAAAGCGCGTCTAAATTTTTCGCCTTCATCGGATGAAAACTTCGACAAAGTCAAAAAAATGATGCAGGAAAACCATCATTTAAGTTTGAGGGAGATAGCTCGTGACCTTAGCAATTCTCTCGAATCAATTCGCAACATTTAACATCATCAATTGGGCATGAGACGCGTGGCTGTGCGCCTCACTCCAAGGGAGTTGAATTTCTTTTAAAAAAAAATCATCGAGAAAAGGTGGCTGAAGACGTGCTTAAGCAAGAGAATTCAGACCCAACGATTATCCAGCGCATCATAACAGGTGATGAGACATGGGTATATGAGTTTGATATGCAATCCAGTTAAGTCAACAGGCGGCTGCATGGCGCTATCCATGAGCCGAAGCCCAAATAACCACGTACAAGTCGGTCAAAAGTAAAAGTCTTGCTACTCGTTTTCTTTGATTCTCATGGAATTCATTCCAAATGGTTCTACGTTAAATAGAGAATATCATTTGAAAGTTATACGACGGTTGAGAGAGAATGTGCGTAGGAAACGGCCCGATTTGTAGAAAGAAAACTTATGGATCTTGTGTGAAACTCTAATTTATAAGTTTTTTGTTGCAGCGTGAATTATGTTTTTATAAAAAAATAAAAGTAAAAAATTATAAAAAATAACTCAACAATCAATACTTGGCAATAGGCGCGCTGCTATTATTGTGAACATAGGTGTAGGCACAAATATGTAGATGAAAGACATAAAAAGCAATGTTTATGCGGCACTTGAAACCAAAAGCAGAATCTCTTATTTAACCAAAAAAGTAGAAGAAAAAACAAAAAAAAAAAAATAATAATGAAAGTGTTGTCTAGAGGCCTTCAAGGCATATGCGGTGGTTTCAAAATCTGCTGCATTTGTAATTTTGCTAAACCTACTTTAAAGGCATTTGGCACTAAACCTGATTTGAATTATTTTTACTAAAGTTAAATATTTTTCTTTAAAAATTTAAATTAAGTCTTACTCAAAATTAGAAAAAGTTAAAGTTTAACCCAGCAAGGTAAACCTGAGTTTTATGAGTTACGATTAGTGCTAACTTCACCATGAAACTTCACCAGCAACATATCTAAGACTTGCCATGAAATGTTGCTAGCAACATTGATTGTCATATGAGAAGAAAGGTCAAATTTCTGAGTCTCGCTCCAAGAGCAATTGGCACGTTTTGGTAAGAAAAGTGTTTTTAAACATTATAATTTAACTAATTCTATTATTTTAACAAGTTTTACTGCACTTATCAGCCTTTTTCGATTTACTTCCATATGAAGATAAAGTTGGCTTTGGTGTCTATCGATGAAAAAGTAAGCGTTTTGGCTCATCTTCCTAATCACTGTAGGGTATTTCAGGCTAAAATTCTAGCCGAAGTAGCTGTAGGGAGGGCATAGTGATATACCCAGGAATTGTAAAGCAATCCTTCTTGGTATGGAGACTGTAGTTATACCCCTCTGAAACTACAAACTGCGTGGTACAAGTAGCATAGCCACTTCAGCCAAAACGAGATGGGTTGATAGTCTGGCATGTAGTTCTGCAAAAATAATTTCGCCAAATGGGACGTCAGGCGCTCTAAGCTGCTACAAAGCAAAGATAATGGGTCTGTTGGGAAACGAGGACGTAATGAAGTACCTCCTGTTATCAAAGATCAGACATTGTACTTCGCTGAACCAAGTCATGATAAGGATGCAAATATGGCTTGAGGATCACGGCCTCGACTCTACGGCCAGACTCGCTAAACATAAAACCGAAGTCATCCTTATGACAGGAGGTCACATGTCATTCGAGGTCAGCATGCAAATAGGCGACACGTCCCCAGTGATCAAAAAAGTAGTGAAATACTTAGGTATTCAACTTGACTGCAGGCTTAGTTTCTGGGCCCAGATACGGCATGCGGCAACCAAAGCAGCAAAGATCAGGGGTATGCTAAGTAGATTAATGGCAAACATCGGTGGGCTAACACAGAGCAAAAGAAAGCTAGTTATGGTGGCGACAAACTCAATTCTTCTGTACGGCAGCGAAGTATGGGAATTGTGCTAAAACCCAGAGCACTGGTGGCTGTGCAACGAACAGCAGCACTCAGAGTTGCTTCAGCCTACAGTCAGCCCACTGTCTCAGATGCAGCAATTTTTATTATGAGCGGGCAGATATCCGTCGACCTCATGGTCCGGGAACGAATTCATGCATGGGACTGCAAGAAGAAACACGTCATCACTTGCGTCTCAGGACGGAGATGCCAGACCATTCTGCGGTGCGAAGGCTGATGGGACACTGAACCGAGTGGCAGATGGATGGCGAAACTTATTCCATCAATTACAAATGGGTTCAAAGGAACTTCAGGGAAGTGAATTACTTTTTAACTCAGTTCCTCTCGGGCCACGAATACTTCCGGAGATACCTACACCGCATGGGCAAGTTAACCGATTCCTAGTGCATACAGGTATACTGCGAAGCGCTGAGCGATGACGCCGAACACACGTTTTTTAGTTGTAACAAATGGTTTAAGGAAAGAAATGCTCTGAGGGAGCAGATTGGCGACAACGCGCTGAGCAATATAATCAGCAAAATGATCGAACGCGAGGACAGCTGGAACGCGGTTAAGAAATAAGTACATTGAGAACGTACTACGGAAAAAAAGATTGACCTCGACACAGTGCAACAAAACGAAGCCGCACAGATAGAGACACACGAAGCCGAACCTGAAAGCGGGCTACAAATAAGGTGGACCCAGACTTGGGTGAATAGAATTGGTCCTTTATGGTGGTCGATCTAGGCCCTTCCGAAGTAAAATGGAAGCTATTGACCTAGTTAAATGAAGTAAGATCGTTGAGGAAGCTAAAGCTTACGAAAAGCTGTAATGCTGATGGATGATGATAATAATAACTTAATGTTGTGTAAAAAATTCGCAAAGTTTCATTAATAGTAATAGTAATGGTTATACAGATTATACAGGTTAGGCTAAGGCCTTTATGCATTGCGACCACATTGATCTATGGTGCGTCCCTACGGGCTTACTACTGTGGGCAAAAAGTAAGGTGAATTTATTTGTCAAACTTCGCGAGATTAAAATTTCGCTCTAGTTATTTTTTTCATGAGTTGGCAGCACTGTTAATAACATCTGGGCCAATTTTCATGTGAATGTCATTGTCAGTAATATATTTACGCTTGTGTTTACCAAACGACCAAGAGTGCATTTTTCGATTTTTACAATGTCTGATTTGATTGAGCAGAGAAGTGCCATCAAATTTTGTTTGCGGATTGAAATTTCGGCTTCGGAAACGTTTAGCATGTTGCAGAAGACATTTGGTGATTCCACCATGTCGCTGAAAAATGTTTATAAGTGGTACAAAGACTTCAAAGAGGGTCGAGAACGTGTTGATGACTTGGAGCGCTCCGGATGACCATCGACGTCAACAGATGACCAACACGTCAATAAAGTGAAGGAGTTCGTGCTCAAAAATCGTCGGTTGACTGTTAAAGACCTTACTAATATGATCGGAATATCACAAGGATCTGTGAAAACCATTTTGTCAAATCTCGTTTGGTACCGAAAACTCTCAATTTTTTGGAAAAAAGTTGTCGCGTTGATGTGTGTGAAACAATGCTTTCAGACTATCAGGACAAGCTCAAATGCATCATTACGGGAGATGAGTCTTGGATTTATGCTTACGACCCTGAAACAACCGACCAATCAAGCGAATATCGTGCTAAAGGCGAGGCCAGACCGAGAAGAGCACGTCAAAGTCGTTCAAAAATAAAGGTCATGATGACAGTTTTTTTCGATTTTCGTGGTGTGGTGCACTATGAATTCCTTCCACCTGGCCAAACCTTTGATAAGGAATATTATTTGAGCGTTATGCGTCGTTTACGTGAAGCAATTCGTCTAAAAAGATCAGAATTATGGGCCAACAACTCTTGGTTTTTGCATCACGATAATGCACCGTCTCACACTGCACTCATTCTTCGTGACCATTTCGCCAAAAATTCCACGCTTATCGTTCCGCAACCACCGTATTCGCCTGATTTGGCTCCGTGTGACTTCTGGCTATTCTCAAAACTCAAGAGACCACTCCGGGGAACGCGTTTCGAGTCGATTGAGGAGATAAAAGCTGAATCGAAGAAGGTGCTGATGGCTATACCGGAAATGGACTATTTGGCATGTTTCGGGGATTGGAAAAATCGTTGGCATAAGTGTATTTCATCAAGAGGAGATTATTTTGAAGGGGATGAAATTGATTTACGAGTACAAGAATAAATAAAGATTTTTCATTTTACAACCAAATTCACCTTACTTTTTGCCCACAGTAGTAATTTTAGTTATTTTGTCAAACCAGCTCCTTAGAAGGTAACATTTGTAAGTCTTCATTCTCCAGTAGGTACGAACCCAGGACTCGGTGTCTCTTATGACCTAATGCTACACAACTGGTGATTAAGTGTTCCATGGATTTAGAACCTGCATAAATAATTGCTAGATTGTCCTATTGCTTGTGTGTTTGTATGCTTCTTACAGGCAAAGTTACCTGTAAGTGCTCCACAAAGTAATCTGAGGCCCTTTTTACCTAGGACTAGAACAGATTTGGCTCGGTTGGCATTAAAGTTCAGGAACTTAGTGGAGTGATTAAGATCGCTTGTGACGTTCCAGTGTTCCGTGATTTTAGTTTGGATCCATTTTTTGGTTTCCTGTTTTATATTATTTTTGATCAAGCCGAAAAATGGGGTTGGTCCAATAAAGAGCTCTTCTCCCCCTTTTGTGGCATAAAAGCGCGCCTTCTCGTTTCCTTCGTGTCCCTCATGTTCTGGTACCTAAACCAGTGAGACCTGATTATGAGTGGCCAGTTTGTTGATTGCATTGTTGCACTCTATTAGGACTTTTGACTTGAATGTGAAGCTATTCAAGGCTTTGAGAACGGATTGGCTGTCAGAAGGTATTTTAATTTTTACTTTCTCGAACCGTCTTTTGGATATGATTTCCACTGTTTCCATTATGGCGAAGAGCTCCGCATGAAAAATCGTGGTATCTGTTCTTAGAAGTTTCATTAAATATTAGCTAATTCAAAATAAACGCTAATTAGATTTACTGTCAAGTTGCACTCAAATACCGTACGCACCCTGTATATCATTGTATTTTCGCTTGGAAATTGTCCCTTTCAACGCATGAAATTTACTTCTCCCAAATCTCTCCATTCCATGAACTTTTTGACCGCCCTCGTACTATTTATGCTTACGAAAGTACCCCTGATTGTTTACTTCGAAGCTATTTTTGTTATTATTCATAGCCAATCTGCTCGTGTGGCTAATTTTTGGAATTTTCTAAGCGCTTTGAAGAGAACCTGTGAGATAATAATTTATTTTTAATATATATTTTGACCATGGGGAGCATCGAAAACGCAGCTCTCGTAACATAAATTTCATTTAAAATACTTAAATTGACACCACGCAAAGTAAAACAAAAATGAAATATATGGGGCGATAAGAAATTCAGGCTGAGCAGACGCGCGAACGCTGCGCAATCTATTGAGCCATACACCAAATTAAATACTTCAGTCAATTTCAGGCACTGCCTGCATTAACAACCTCACCGAATTCTCGGAATCTGTATAAATTTTTAAGGCAAAATGTCAAGCATTTACCAGACTTTGGTGCTGTTGCTGCTGCTGCTGCTGCTGCAAATACGTGGAAAAATCACCTTAGCCAAGCCAGCTGCGCCACAGTACAGCAATGCAACACTGCAACTCGCGCGTGGCATACAAATGGCGGCATATATGGATGTGGATGTCAATCCATGTGATGATTTCTACAATTGGGCCTGTGGGCATTGGTCGCTTAGCCACCCAGCTGCGGCATCAAAGCGCAAAACCTCATTCGTGGGACTATTGGAAAATTTGTATGTGAGCAAATGCGCGGCGGCACTACAAAAGCCCAGCAATAGCAATGACGCAGCTGCGGCCGATGTATATTTGGATAATTTGCTGAAAGCGGTATTTGATTCATGCCACGATACTAAGGCAATAAACACCGTGGGCTATGCACCCATTTGGGATGCCTTGGAGCTGCAGGGTGGCTGGCCGTTCACCATCGACGATGAGTGGTTCGAAAATGAGTACGACTGGCTTAAGACTGTGGTGTTGGCCAAACGTAAATTCAATGCTGACGTGTTTATTGCCTTCGAAGTGGTGAAGGACCTGCAACATCCTGAGATAAATCGCATGCAATTAGGTGCGCCAGAGCTAGCGTTGAATGAGAGCGAAGCAGAATTTAGTGAAAATTACGTGAGGCAGCGTGAAAATTATCAAGCGCACATAGCGGAAAAACTACAGCAACTCTTTCCGGAAATGCCGAATGGTTGGTCCGAGGAAGTCGCCTCACAGGTGATACAAGTCGAAGAGAAGTTGCTCAAGGCATTGCCCAATGCAACCAATGCCGAAGCACCACTTGACCGCTACGTTGCTGAACTGAAGGTGTCTTACGGCAATTTTGTGGACTTGAGCCGCTATCTGCAACTAATGTTCGATCGTCCGATTAACGAAAAAGTCTATGAAACGCCGAAAGGTTACTTCAAAAACCTTGTCGATGTCATACGACTCACGCCCAAGCTGACGCTGGCCAATTACACGCTCTGGAAAGTTTTGGATCAATTCGATTTGGGTGGCAGCAAAGAGTTTTGCGTACGCAAGCTGATGCATTTTCTGCCACATGAATTAGATTACTTCTACTATCGCAACTATGAGGAGCCCGGTTTGTTCAAGGAGTTGCAGACACTTTTTCATAATGTCAAATACAATCTTTACGATGAGTTGCAGACCTCGCCGCGCTTCAGTTGGATCTCACCGCATACGCTGCAGAATTTGAGAGAAAAACTACGATCGATGCGTGTGGAAGTTACGCAAACGCAAGAGCAGGTGGGTTTGTTTCAAGGCGACATTAAGCCGCCCAACATGCAATCGAATCAATACTACAGCAACATCATCAGCCTGCTGGAATGGCAAAATGAGAAGCGGCTTTTCAAATTGCATCAAGGCGCTGCCCTACTCAATACGCCACAAAATCACACGCAACGCAACGCACAAAATATGCTACCCTCTTACAATTCACGCACCAATACCGTGCAATTACCAGTCGTTTTCCTGCAGTCACGCTTCTTCTGGGATCCTGTCTATCCTGTAGCGCTCAAGCATGGCACATTCAGCTTCTTACTGGCGCAACAAATTGTGCGCGGTCTAAGCGATGATGAGAGCGAAACCGATCGGCATAAAGTGTGGGATATTCCCTCTGAATTGGCGTTCGCAAAACGTGCCAGCTGTTATGCCCAGCAGACGCAGTATGCAGCGAAGGAGTTCCGCGGCCGAAATGTGAACGATCGCGAGCGCCTAAAGACGGCGCTCATAGACAATGGCGGTCTCGCCATCGCTTTTCGCGCATATGAGAAGGCGCTGCGTGTCACAGGGGAGCGTGAACCAGGCGTACTGCCACGATTGCCCATCACGCATATGCAGCAGTTTTTCCTCGCTTACGCGCAGCTCTTCTGTGCTGATAATGCTGCGGAATTGCCGGAATATGACGTCCTGCCGGAAGCGTTGCGTGTAAATGGCGCGGTTGCGAATCTGGCCGAGTTTGCAAAGGAGTTCAAATGTAGCGGCGAGAGTAAACTGAAGCCTAAGGAGAGGTGTATAATTTTTTAGTACCAAGTAGTAGAAAGTTTTTGATTTAAGTTTACTTAGAAATTTTTGCATTTTGGGTGCGTACGAGTATAAGCACTCATCTCTGTAACAATTCTTGAATAATTGTGCCAAATAGTTTAAAACATATCAGTTTCAATTTAAATGGCGGGATGGGTACTATTTTAGTTTAATAAAAAAAAAGTTTTTACAAAAAATCAATATACGTCGTTCTTTATTTTAAAAAAGCTTTCTGTATACCTGTGGACATCTCGAACAGGGCGAAACGGGGGAAAAAAGGACATGGCACTTTTTACCAGGAACTACCAGGTCCCGGCGTGGGACCTTCCGAAGCTAAGCAACAACGAACTACATCACAAAGATCATGCGAGGTACCTCGGAGTAATACTAGACAGTAAATTGCTCTGGAAGCACAATGTTGGCGGAAGAGTGAAAAAGATCAGTAATGCGCTGAACGTACGTAATTGAATGCTGGGAGTTACTTGGGGTCTATCACCTTCACTGATGCATTGGTGCTACACGGCAGTAGTTAGACCGATATTGTTGTATGGGGTCTTAGTATGGTGGACTGCGATAAGAAAACTGATATACTTAATGCCATTGGAATGGATTCAGTGACTCGCAGCTCTGTGCATAACAGGAGCGATAAAAACCCCCCAATGAAAAAAAACTCAGCATGCCACCTATTGACCTTATGGCGGAAAATCTGACAGCGAAATCCGCGGGGAGGTTAGTTGCTGCTGGAGTATTCACCGGTTTCGCAGGTGACAGCTCAATGGGAGAGTGGAGTTCAGGTTGCACGGACTACATGACTGCGTACTTTAATTGGGAGAGAAGGTTTCGTACTACAATTGAAGAGGAGGGATGGCACAAAGGCATGAAGCCTGGCCATAGAACTTTTCACATCTATACAGACGGTTCTAAAACTTAAGAGGGAGTCGGAGCGGGTATTTACTGCTCAAAACTATGGATAAGGCACCCTGTCAAGCTGCGAAGCCACAGCAGTATTTTCAAAGCGGAAGCTTTTGCTGTGGGCAAAGCCGCGGTGCTAGCCCACACAAGAACAAGAAAGAACTACAGAATAATATTATATATACGTGGACAGTCAAGCAGCAATAAAAGCAATAAGCTCATATTGTATTAAGTCCAAAAATGTTCGACGGAGCAGGGAGGCCATAGAAAGGCTAGCCGCAAACAGTAGATGCAGCCTATCTATTGTGTACCCGGTCATAAAGGCATTATGGGGAACAAAATAATAGATGAGATAGCAAAAAGTGTTGTTAGACTACCATTTGAACAAGAACGAAATGGACGACTACCTGAAAAAGCGAGTGGAAGCTAGGTGCACTAATCTGACCATATTCAAAACAGCAAAAGTTATACGTAGAACTAACGACGGAAAACGCTTACTCAATTCGTAATTACGCTCTCGCGAAAGGACTTCATCGTAGGTATGTTAACAGGTCATAATCTATTGGTCATATACCCATTTTCTTTACTTGTTCTCTCACAGACCAAAAGCCAGTTATGACTGCCGTTAGTCTCCAGGCGTCCTGTCGTGTCGTGTTTAAAAATGTTGATTGTTTGAGGCTGTAGGTGGGCCAATAACGCCTGGCCTCTCCTTCTGCCGTGGGAAATTGTACTCTTGACTGCATCTAAGGATGTGAATACCGATTCTGTAAGAGCGTTATCCATGGCAGATCCCCTTCTTGCCAGTTTATCTGCTTTTTCGTTACCTTCAATGTTCCGATATCCCGGGACCCAAATTAAGGTTACTTTATGGTTTTCTCTCAAAGTGCAAAGGCTAGTCCTGCTTTGCTCCACAACTCTAGAGGTTGCTGTCGCCTAATACAGTGCCCCGATTGCAGCTGGGCTATCCGAAAGATTAGCGATATTGCCTTTAAAAGAGGAATCTGCGATTATTAGCCTACAGGCTTCCCCAATTGCAAGTACTTCCGCCTGAAAGACACTGCAAGCATTAGAGAGACGCACAGATTTTTGAAATTTAAGTCTATGAAAATATATACCAGCTCCTTATGCCAATCCGTTTTACTGCCATCCGATAGACTGTAGTGTTGAAGTTGTTTAGAGATAATCCCTTATTCCATTCTTCCTTAGATGGGAAGAGAGTGGCAAAATTCCTATTGAATGTTACCGTCGGGACGATGTAGTCAGTCCTAACCGAGGTTAACTGAGTTTGTCGCAATAATAGACTGACGTGGCCGTGAGATTTTCCCTTTCAGCGACCCGCTTCATTTAACCTAAATGCCCTTATTGTTGCCATCTCCTTGATATGTATGTAGATCTACCGGAATAACGTGTATCAGTGCATTGAGAGCCTCTCTAGGATATGATTTGATTGTACCGACTGTTATTGCATAGGCTGATCTTTGTATTCTGCTAAGTAATTTGATGTTGTATTCTCTCTCTAGAGCTTTCCATCAAACTACCGAGCGTTAAAATGGGTCGTATAACCGCCTTATACAGCCATAATACATGCTTAGGTTGAAGACCCCATCTTTTCCAAGCATACGTTAACAGGCATATAAACCGATTTCTGCCTTCCTTACCCGTTCTTCGACGTTTAATTTCCAGCTCAGTTTGGAGTCCTAAATTATCCCTTCAGTTGCAGAATTACAAGAAAAAAAAAATTATAATATAAATAAAAGATTTATTGACCGCAAAACACAATTGGCATTTTGTAAATATTTGTGATTCAGTACCAAAAGCTAAATAAATATTTTTGTGTCTAATAATGACCTTTCACTTCTGTGCGCTTATCACGGGAGTTAGCATTTTGGGGTTAAACAAAGCAAATACAACGGCAACAACTTGCAATGAAATATAAATACAGGGTCCGGCACTCGAAGTTCAGACCGCTCGCGCAGCTTTTAGTTGGCTAAATGACAGTCCAGAGTATTGATTACAAGCGTGAGCTATGTAAAAGCCTCTGTCAATAACAGAGCTAATGTTATTAATATGACAATAACACAATAGTGATGTTAAACAAATGTTAAACAAAATAAACGATGGTAAATGTTAAGAACTGTTAATGGAAAAACACTGTTGAGCAACCTAAATTAAACAGTTCAAATAACAACAAATAAACAAACAGTAAAAAGGAATGTTGGATGGAACGGAGATTTTAGGTGGCGTGATGCTTTTTGTTTAACTGTTCATAAAATGCAGATTTGTTTTAGGTAATAAGGAATTTATTTTAGAATTACAGTTTAGACTTAAGTTCACGTTGAAGATTAAAGTCATGTTTTCTGTAAACTACTCACCGTTTTATTTTAAATATATAATTCGCGCGAAAGTATTTCGCTGAGAGTAAACGTCAAAAAAGAAATTCAGTAATGGATTTCAAACTTAATACGAGTAGTGTGATTGCATTATATTTGGCTGAAAACGATTACACAGGCCTGCGAAATTTAACTTTTTTCAGTTTCTAGAATGGCTGTACTTGTTTCTTGTAGTTTTTTATGCGCTGAAAACGAATCTGACCTTCAAAATGCTCCATCACGTCAGGATTTTTGGTAAATGAAGCCTAAAAGCCATTTTAGCCATTTTTGATGATTTTTTTTGGGATAGAAAATTTTTTTTTTCAATTTTCGACGAAAAGGTCGCATAGTACAATTCTTTAGCTTTAAAACTCATTTCTTAAAATTATTGTACGATTTTTTAAAAAAAAGTTATGACATTTTGAAATTAACAGTTTCAGTTACGCCAATAGACGTTATACCCAACGGGAGTTTGCGAATTGTTCAATTAGAAATATTTTCTCGCCAAAAAACACAATGTTCGGAAATTGACCTCTTTCGGCCAAGCGACTCAACTCCTCCACTCTCTCAAGTCTGACTTGTTGCTGTTTTGGTGTGAGATCATGCGCCTTCTGAGTCTTGTAAGGCTTGACTTTGAGATCATTTTTCGGTATGCGGCGGATGCTACGGTCAGATATTTTTAGTTCTTTCACCATTTGATTGGCACTTCGTCGGAGGTTTCGCTCAATCATTCCCAAGATTCAGAAACAGGAGACTTGGCTTCCTTATAGTTAAAACCAAGGGATGTTGAACGTCGTTTTTTCGCCTGCGAACAACTGCTCCGGCGGCAAAAAAGGAAGTGTTCTCTTCATCGCATTGTGACGAGTGATAAAAAATGAATTCATTACAGCAATCCAAAAGAAAGAAAGTCATGGGGACTGCCCGATCATGCTTCTACGTCGTCGCCTCGGCCGAATATTCACGCTGCGAAGGTTATGCTATGTATTTGGTGGGACCAACTTGGTGTTATTTATTATGAATTGTTAAAACTAAGCGAAACCAGCACTGACGATCGGTATCGACTTCATCGGTATCGACTTCAATTGATGCGAGTGAGGCGAGCACTGGGCGAGAAGCGCGCACAGGCATGAAAAAGTGATTCTACAGCATGACAACGCTCGGCCTCACGTTGCCAAACCCGTTAAAACCTATCTGGAAACACTGAAATGGGAAATCCTACCCCACCCGCCATATTCTTGAGATAGTGCGCCGTCCGATTATCACCTGTTTCGAGCGATGGCACAGCAGTTCCAGTTCTAGCTGACCAGCAGTTCCATTCATATGAAGACATCAATGGCTTGATCCGCGGATAGCCTCAACAGATGAACACTTTTACCGCGACGGTGTACGAGATCTACCAGAAAGATGGGAAAAAGTAGTAGCCAGCGATGGGAAATACTTTCTATGACTCACTTGGAACCATTTTTTCAGAATAAAGCTGTATATTCATCAAACAAGCTGTATTTTCATCAAGCGAGAACTGAATTGCGCACCTAATAATTCCAAACATTTTTTACTTTGAATTGAGCAAAAGTATTTTCCAAACTAAATTTATGGCCATTTTAATAGGTTGCACTTCGAGTGCCAGACCCTGAATAATGAAAACATAGCAAACCAATTTTTTGGGCTCAGGCCGATAGCCCCAGCCTGTAATGTAATTATTTATAATTATATTTTGTATAAATAAATCAATAAATATCTTTAATTTGCTTTCATACATTCAACAAGATTTGAGGTTTTAATTTTAGATTTTACAACAACATTTTACATTATTGCGTTACAAGTGATTATTTCTAGTTTTCGTTTGCATGAATCTCTTAATGGTCTTTATAATCAATACTCGTATGTATGTATGTATGTGTGTATCACACATTACACTGCCTCAAACTTTAAATGGAACACTTAAGTATGTCACTAGTTTCGATTAAAACTTTCGAGATAACCGCTTGACCCGCCCTATTCTGCTTGGCGCTGTTGAGCAAGCGTTTTGGTGAAGAAATGCCCCTAAGCAAAATAAAGCACGCAGCCTCCAGCAGTTCATTCATTCACAAACCACTTAAGCATGAAACCAAAACACAAAAAAACATATTTACACTTTAAGCAACTCGTAGTTGGTAAACAAAGCCATAAACAAATGAGCAACAGGCAGCAGATAACAGATAAGAGCCCACCGGCAA
This sequence comes from Anastrepha obliqua, assembly GCF_027943255.1. Classification (NCBI taxonomy): domain Eukaryota; kingdom Metazoa; phylum Arthropoda; class Insecta; order Diptera; family Tephritidae; genus Anastrepha; species Anastrepha obliqua. Next base: position 171,686,524 of record NC_072892.1, read on the forward strand.
CCGGCAAGCGACGACTGATGACTGAAGACATACGACAACATACGGAAGGCCCAATAAATGCCCCAGACATCGATGAGAACCAATTAATGAGAGTGGGCTTTAGCATGTGTGCGAGTGTGTGCGAGTGTGTGTGCTTACTGCAAATAGGCGCCACAACAAGCTGAGTAGCAAATCAATACATGCTGGCAAATGTTTGGAACTCAAACCGATTAGGGTGGTAGCAAACAGTTGTCAGACAAGCAGCAGCAACAGCCTCAATGCTTATGCGTATTTTAGTGGAAGAGCACGCAATAAGAAGCTACAGATGTACGAACCCTGTGAGAAATTCCACTATTTAAGAAATGGTGGCTCACCCATATGCGAGTGGGTACTCGTTTCAGCTAAATCTATGTCTTTGAAGTACTTTTTTTTGTTTTGGTTGTGGGGGGTCAATTGGCAAGTACAGCACTCAGACAAAATTAAGCGCATTTTACTGCACTCGGATACCCTTTTTAATGTTCTTTAAATCTACTCGATATCCGAAGAGAGTTCCGAGATTCTTTCTCAAAATTTTAAGTACATGGACGTACCCCTGTAACAATACTCACTCACAGTAAAATTATGAATAATGCGGATGCACTTTTATGCATTTGACGCCTCTATAAAATAGCTGCACTTGAAAAGCCTATTAATAGACTTACCGCACATAAAGTGTTAATACTATATCATCATGATCATCATCAGGTAGCGATTACAGCTCAGGGTGAGATTTAGCTTCATCCACAATCCTCTTCCAATCTGCACGGTTCATAGCAACAGATCTCCAGCTCCTAACTCGTAGCTTTTTCAGGTCGGCTGTGGCTTGGTCAAGCCAGGTTAACCTTGGACGTCCTCGGGCTCGGGTCATTAGACAATTCGTTGATAAAAAAGATTTTTGGGGGCGGTTGTCTTCCATGCGCACAGTGTGCCATCGTTGCAGCGTATGGGGCCAAACACCCTTCGGAGTACTTTTCGTTCGAAAACTCTTTAGCTCCTTTCGTCTTTGGATGACAATGTCCATCACTCGCAGCCGTACGACAGCACCGGTAGTATTAGTATTGACTGGTAGAGGCGGAGTTTACACTCACTAATACTATATATGTCACTAATATTTTAGAAATATATGAATACTTACGTAAAATGTACTGCTTTTACATACTACAACCAAAAACTATTTTCTCAAATAAATCCGGGTGGCTTAAACCCTTCATCTTCAAGCGACGAGAAGGTGGTGATTGTCTCTTGGAGAAAGTATTCTAAAGCCCGTCAAAACGCCGCTGCTCGTCGCATGAATTTCTAGGCGTCACTTAATTGTCATTCAAAGATATGTCTTTTCATATTCCAAGTCTTTGTAGTGAGTACCAAACTTCGTAGAAAATTCAAAAAAAATATCATCAAAATTTTCAACTTTTTAATCAGAGCCTCTAGTAAATTTCTAGGTACGTATTCTTATAGCTAATTTCATCTTACTATAATAAAATGTGAGTTCAAATAGCGCGAAAGACGTGTTTGTTTTTTAACAATATTTGATATTGAGAATTTTCCTCAATATAGAAGATTTACAAACATTTGTGTAAATTAAAAAAAAAGCATTGGAAAAAATTCAAAAAATATTCATCAAAATTATTATATTTTAACCAGAAACATTTTAACTATGCAGTCTATAGCCCATTGAGCGTTGATGTAATAAAATCACGCTGATATTTAAAAATTTTTTTTACTGGCGGTATTGTGAATTTTTTTCTCCTAACGATTAATTGAAATTTTTTATATGGAAGCAAATACCCAAAACCGCCAGCTAAAAAGATGTTCTAAAATGAATGCTATTTTTAAGCCCCTTCAGTTTTTGCTGTGTTATAATAAAATAGAATAGCGTATAAAATATACGGTATATACCTATGAAATGAGACTTTTTTTCAATTTCAAACGTTTATTAACAAAAAATGGTTACAAATTTAATCTCCAAACTAATAGCTATCGCTAGCGACACATTTTTTTCATCTCTCAGACAATTTGTGGATGCCGCGCCAAAAAAATTGGCCGTCTTTGGCCGCAAACCAATCATCGAGCCATTTTTTGGCTTCTTCGTGGGAATTGAAGCACTGCTCGCAAAGTGTGTGGCCCATCGATGTAAACAAATTATAATCGGAAGACACCAAGTCTGGTGAGTAAGCCCCATGCACCAGCAGTTCCCAATCGTACGTCTCCACCAATTCCCGGATCGCTCTTGTTCGATGTGGCGGTGCATTGTCACATTGTCAGTTCATGCGGCAACCATCTTTCGACTTTTAAAATCATGCCCATGTCTTTCAAACGTTTGGAAATGATTTCTTGGGTCACTCCCAACTGCTCTGCCATCATTTCTTGCCTTTGACCATCATCTTCATCCAACAATGCTTGCAATTCGGCGTCCTCAAACTTTTTCGGTGGCCGGCCGCTGTCCTCCACCTGAAGCACTGCCCTCTACTTAGAGCATGTCCACCATTAGCTTCTATAAGCATTTGATGAGATTGAGAAGAGATTTTCTTCAATTGATAACAGAAAATCAGCGATGCCCGCAAATCGTAGTTCGAAATTCGGCATTTTTAAGAGCGACCCAAAATGCATTGTTGTATGAAACGTAACAAACAATGAACTGAATATTGTTGACAGATGATAGACGAAAAAAACAAGACATTTCGAAAGGTTTAAAAATACTCCTAGCGACATCTATGGACAAATAGCTGAACGTCTCATTTCATAGGTATATACCATGCCTAGAAATTTTGTAGAAATTCTGATCTTCTTCTTCTTTGACAGCATTCAAACGCGAGGTGCGACAAAGCTTCCTCCAAAGCGGTCAATCTTGAGCTTTTGCTTCGTAGTTACATATTCCCAAAATCCTTGAGATCATTTTCCAATGCGTCCATCCATCGATTCCTTGGTCTCCATCAATTCTTATTTGGCATTTACGCCCATTAGCTTTCCCGTCATGGCTTTCTTCACGGTACAGGCAGCAGATATACGGGTAACGCGGTCTGGCCAGCTCTTTTGCTGCGCTTTCACAAAATGCACAGCTGTCTCGTTCGGAGTGAGATAGTTTAGTTCGGAGTTGTGCCATATTCTATAGGTAGTCAGCAACTTTAAGAGCCCATACCTCACATCCATACTTTAAGATTGGTCGGATAAGGGGCTTGTACATAGTTAGCTGTGTAGTTTTCTACAAGAGCAGGGACTTGAATGAGTTAAGGTGGGCATAATAAGTTTTTTTGGCGGCGTTGATGCGATCCTTGACAGCAGAAGTTGAATCACCCCTATAAGCGAACGCAACTCCCAAATACTTAAAATGCAGCACTGCTTCAAAGGTATAAGTCCATGGCCATAAGCACATGAAAATTTTGCACCTTGTAGGCCGTCTCGCCTTCAGCAAATATTTGGCTTTGCTCTCATTTACAAACAGTCCAATACCGTTCGCACTTTTGTTAAGTTTTAGCAGGGAAATTTTGATTAAAAAGTTGAAATATTTGAAGATAAAATTTCGAAATTTGTTAAATTTTCGTGAATTTTATACAAACTTTGAAACTCAGTACAAATTTGCGAATGTCAAGAGTCATATCTTTGAAGTTAATTTTGACGCTTAGAAATTCATGCGACTTCCAACGGCGCATTGACGGACCTTGGAAAACATTCGTCTGGAGGCAATCAAAAAATTGTTTTTTTACTTTTTACGAAGTTTGGATTCATTTGGCTTTTGTAGTAAAATTATTCGTTTTTTTTAAATATATTACATTTTTTTTTCTAAAAATTCTTATTACGAAATTTATACTTTCTTCAAATTTTTTTTTAATTTTCACAAAGTATGAGACTTGGATTTATATGGCTTTTTTAGTAGAATTAATCTTATTTTTTTTAATTAATTTTTTTCCAAAAGTTCTTATCAATAAATTTAAATTTTTTGTAATTTTTTTTTGTTTACTTTTTACAAAGTTTGATACTTGGATTTATATAGCTTTTTTTCAAAAATTCTTATTAAAAACAAAAAATGATCAATGGTCCAGGCGCGACGGCTCCATAATGGACGGTTTCCTGGTCAGCGTCTGTTCACCATGTTAGGTGCCGCTGTCAAACCATCAACAACGACATTAAGACTGAGCCCAGTAAGGTCTTAATTATGGCATACTGGAAAATGATTGGACATAAAACTTTGAGCTGACGACTGCACTATTCTGTTTCCTTAGTATGCGGACTGGTATCCAGCAGAAACGGCATTCTGGCTAATAGTGCAGTTGCCCCCGCCCTGTTAAAATGATGGTAAATCTCCAGGAACGCTCCATATTTCGTCGCCATTAAGTCTCGGCGTAGGTCTAGATGTAATATTCCTAGTTAACACTGATTCGGCTCTGAACTTAAGCTCCCATAAAGAGCCTTCGTCAACCCTAGCATGGCCTCCCTGCATGCAAAGACAACCATGGAATCGTCAATGGTGACTACGCATCGGAATATGGATAACGACTTAGAAGTTGGGGCCCATACAACATGAATACGAATAACACAAACTACTCAAAACAACAAACTACGGAAGAGGCTGAAGTAACAGCAAAAACGGCATCACAGTGCACGAGTTAATACTCCCAGCAACTATCGCAGATGGCAATAATGGCTGCAGTGAACTCCTTACAAACACTTTCCAAAGGAGCTCAAGACTGGCGCACTCGCCACCAGACACGGGAAGGACCAGATCGGCGTCACCGTGTATGCAGCACTTCGGTTTCGTGAAAGCGATGACGGCTGAAGAAATCTACCAAGCAATCGACGATAAAGTTAAGGAGTTAGCGGAAATGATGGAGCCTCCGAAGCGAAATATCAATCAACCAGTGAGAGATTTGATCGCTAAAATAAAGGACATCCATAAAAAGCTAGGTAGATCTGTCCTTACCCCGAGGAACCAGGCCCCAAAAGGGACGAATGAAGCAATTTCTGCTATTCGAGACAAAGGTACCCAAACATCACCTCTGATCAAGCGTACCACGGATTGCACGCCAAAGAGGGCCATTGATAACGCTGCAGCAAGTTCAGCTAAAAGAAGTAAAACAAACCGCGTTCAAGTATTGAGGAACAAGCCGGCTGAAACGAACGAACAAGCAAAAACAGAAAAGTGGGAGGTGGTTAAAGCTAAGAAGAATCGAAAGAGTTCTACGCAGAATGCTCTCAAACGAGACGATAAGAAAGTAGAAAATAACGACGCCAAAAGCAATCGAAGACGGAGAAGACCACCACGAAATTTTGAAGCGCGTTAAGACAGAGCCAAGTCTTAAGGAGCTTAGTAATAACATACAAGGAGTCAAAAAAACTGGTCAAAGCGTGTCAATAAGTCCATGTGGTACCGTTATTTAACGCGCCATGGTACCGTTATTTAGATATATGCATTTGGTCTAAGCAAAATTCATATTTGGAATCATTTATGCCCTGCAGGGCAGCTAAGTTTACATCTGTGTGCAGTTAATAGCAAATTCGTGTGTGTGTGTTATGTGTATGTGGCTCTAATGTTCCATTTATAGACTGACTGACTGGCCGAACAAACACACGACCCACCAGAGTGACGATATGTTTGCAGATGCTGTAACCCAAAGCTATCATTACCACATTATGTCCATACAAGCATGCTTAGAGATGCACTGACATGAACAAAAATAAACACACACATCCACACACGCACTTCATGTACATTTTGCGTAGCTGTTTGATGCGGGAACTTCATTAGCAGCTGAGGATGTTTGTGCAGGGTAATGTACTCAGCTGTGTGCTTGCTGCCATCCTTGTTATTGTTTATTCCACTAACGCTCCCAACTCTGTCACTTATACACGCACACGCACACGCACCTACACACTTGTACAAATCTTGTCATCCTTACACGCCAATGTGTGTGTGTGCGTGCGTGTATCCCGCCATCGTTGAGCCGTTATTGTCATTACTGCATTAACTCTTCGCCGAAGATGAAAGTGACCAGAACGGCGTAGAAAATAAAAAGTGCAGCAGAAAGCAAAGTAGAAAACCTAGAAAATTAGATCTGTTTCTCGTTGACTAGCCACTCAATTCACCACCACCACCAACAACACCATAATCAACAAAAAGCAAGCAAGCAAGCAATGCAGACAGGCAGTAAGGCAGCAAATCAGTCTCTTTGCACCTCCCACCGTTGCTTGTCGTCAAAATATTGAGCTGGAACAAAATAAAAACCTATTAAGTTTGCATTTGTCGACCACTACAGACTGGCCTTGGAGCTGTCACTGTGACGTGTCCGCAATGAGGCTTGACCAGCCTGGTCGATCGGCCTCGGAGTATGCAGCAGCTCTCAAACGACATAATTGCATGCAAAAGTCATTATTATAGTTCGTCTGCTTTCCACTTTTCAATTTCTTTCCATTCCCTCTTTTTGCTCGTACGCTCAGCTCTAATTCCAGCTTCTTCAATCATAAGGCTCCTTTAGACAGTTGGTTTGAGAGCAAAGCAACTTTGCACAGAGCTATGAATGTGCGTGTGTGTGTGTGTAAACGTTTCGATGAACGCACAGACTAGAGAAGCATAATTTCACCGGGGCAATTGAGAGTACATAAAATTGCAATTAGAATGCGTCTGTTACAAGAAAACAGAAGAGGAAATGCATTCGTATGCTCGTGACAACACTAACAACAACAAGTTTTATGGAGGGTTTTAGAAAAGTTGTTGTTTTATTTTATATGTTTTATGGGCAACTCTTTCGCTAATTCCAGTTTATCGAAAGACACTTCTATGCTCTGGAAATATTGAGTGCAGGAGAGTTTGAGTTAGTTGAGTAGTTCAACAGCCAAAAGCCTATGCCAACACAAGAAAGATAGAAACAAGATTGCATCCATCAGAGAGTGCGCGACGTCGCGTAAGCTGAGTTGTGCAGTGTTGCCGCTCTTCGAAATAAATTTAGTGCTTTTTTATACCCAAAATGCGAAAATTTTTAAGTTTGGTGTTTGTTTCTTTTTTTTTTAATTTAAAGCTATTTAAACTGTAATTAAAAAAGACTGTATTATTAAACAAAAGAAGCTTAAAAAAGGTCACTCTGAGAGTGACTAATGCTAATGAAAATTTGTTGATTCTTATAAAATTTGATATTTGGAAAGTGCAAATTTAATCTTTTTCTCCTTTTAAGGTTATGCTAGAATATTAAATATTCTTCTCTTAACACTTCTTCACTTTGAAACCCTTTTTGCACATTTGAAAAAGCCTTTGAATTTACTGAATTCGAATTAAAACCATAGAGGTGTAATCGTTTCTTGCACATCAGAGAGTGTCATCAAGAAAATGGTCGTTGGGCTCACAACCGTATACCAGACATAGAGAAATGGTACCGAAGGAAGCACGGGGAAATTAACTTCTACGGGACGCAACTGCTGAGTGGTTACGGATAATTTAAAGAGTACCTGCTCCGCTTTAATTTGGAAAACGACTCCTTCTGGCCGGTCTGCCCTGTTGCACTAAAGAGTGCAAGGCTTGTGGTATTCGGTTGTCCGCGATTCAACAGCGAAAGAGAAGACTTTTGCATGGTATTTGGCGAGCATCCCACAGAGGCAAACCTTACGATGCAAATGTGCGATAAACCTAAAAAATTGCGAGCATTGAGTGATGTAGCAGCGCGGTGTGTAATGAAAACGCTACGTGATGAAGAATAGGTCCGAAAGGCCAACTACCCCTTGATCTCCAAGCTGATAAAAATGCTGAAGAGTCATTGCAAGACGATCACCGAACAAATTCTCGTTCTGACAGAGACTGACTGATATGAGTTAACATACTCCATAACAGCTTCCCGACGTATTACTTAACGGCAAAGTACCGGGAGGAGCAATGGTTCGGACAAGAGGGGGTTTTAGTTCGGGTTAAAGTCCCACACTGACGGCCACAATGTCCATGGGCTTTCAATGCTTTTTTCCTCCATAAAAACAAAAAAAAAAAAGGTGATTTAGCTAAACTATCAGAAGTTCCAATAGTACCAGGAAACATAGTCGACATCATGGATATCCTCAAATAATGTGTGGCATAAGATTTTGTCAGCAATCAGGGATGTGCAACATGCATTAAAGCACGCGGATGAGTACGAGGTCAGCGACAGCCAAAGAAACGGACTCTTAAGTCGAAATGTGACAAGTCTGGTAGGAGGTGGTGGACGGGCCAAACTGGACTGGTTTCCATCGCAAATAAATAAAACTGGTGGAGGATTAAAGTGCATGCAACTTTTCATGGCCGCCGTAGCCGCATGGCTTGGTGCGTGAAAACCATTCGGAGTTCAGAGAAGAACGTAGGTTCGAATCTCGGTAAAACACCAAAATGAAGGAAAAGCGGTCGCCCCTCGGCAGACAATGGCAAGCCTCCGATTGTATTTCTGCCATGAAAAAGCTCCTCATAAAAATATCTGCCGTTCGGAGTCGGCTTGAAACTGTAGGCCCCTCCATTTGTGGAACAACATCAAGACGCACGCCACAAATAGGAGGAGGAGCTCGGCCACACACCTAGAAAGGGTGTACGCGCCAATTATATGTATATTAGGGCGGGTCGATTTAAAAATTGCACATTGCTCTGTCAAAATTGTATTCTAGGGATCAAAATAAGAAACTTTGCCGAAGGAACCATACCTCTAAAACGAATTCTGATGTCCCCCAATTTGGGTCGCACGAAAAATCCCACTTTGACCCATTTAGAGGGCTCCAATCGAGTCCAAATGTATGACCGACCCCCCCTAACTTTGGACGGCCGATCCACCCATGCCAATGGCACACCCTCTGGAACTCCCCTGGGGGGTTCCCCACACAATCATTTCAAAATATCACCATTTTTGGCCTTTACATGAGAAAAGAAACTAAAAAGTTCGACCCAAATTGGGGGACGTCAGAATTCGTTTTAGAGGTATGGTTCCTTCGGCAAAGTTTCTTATTTTGATCCCTAGAATACGATTTTCACAGAGCAATGGGCGATTTTTTTGCCTCCCCACAAATCGACCTGGCCTAATGTATATATAACTTTCCACACGGACTGCATATGAAGAGTAACCGGCGTAGAGCCTAGTGCTCAACTGCCTCCTGCCGATTTCCTTAACCGCAGCACCGGGAGGGGATCGGTACATTGACTGTAGGAGGCTTGTTTCGGGTTGAAGTCCCACACACACGGGATAAGGGCTTCCTGTACTTCCTCCTCGTAAAAAAAAAAAATTCAAAAAACACCTTTGTCGAGTACTGTACCTAAAGGGTTTATAATTAAGGAGCCTACACAACTATTTACCAGTTGTACGCTACTTAATGGCCAGAGAAACAAACGTTCTAAATATTTTCTCTTTACGTACTTTGAATGTGTCCTTCCCGGCTCAGGCATTTTGAGGCTTTGCGTATCTCGTAAACTCTGAAAAGATCTATTTTTCAGCGATAATATTTCTCTCGTAGCGCGAATAGAAAGCGGCCGCTTTCCATGTGGAACGAAAGTGCTTATACAAGGCAAAGTAGCTGATTTATTCAGAGTTGTCTCTGGACTAAAGCAGGGAGGCTGCCTACGCTTGTATTCAATCTAATCCCAGACCATATCATTAAAGAAGTTGATCCCCCATGTAGTACATTCAAAAAAACTTCGCAAATATGTGGCTTTGCTGATGACCTGGTCATCTTCGCGAGAAATATAAATGTTCTCAGAGAAGTATTTCCAACACTCCGATGAAAAGCAAAATTTTTCGGTTTAAAGATCAACGAAAACAAAACGAAGTATCTCGCCAGGCTTAGCACGTTGAGAAAACCCAGATCTTAGAGTTGGGGATTACGAATTTGAAAGCTTAACAGAGCATACTTTGGCCATATCAAACTTATGAAGTCTTCATTGATATCAAATAAACAAAAACTTGAGATGTACCGGATCTCACCTTCGGCTGTGAAACATGGCTCCTTAAAGTTAGTAACGAGAGTTTACTGATACGATTTGAAAGAAAAATTCTTAGAAGAATATTCGGCCCTATACCATTAGAAGACGGTACATACTGTATATGGTGTAACCACGAGCTCAGAGTTTTAAGCGCGGGAAGAAATATAACGCGGCTTATAAAGTCCCAAAGATTACGTTGGTATGGATACGTTTTAAGAATGAGCAGCGAAAGAATGAACGAATGAAGTATTTGAAGCAAACCCTGAAGGGAAAAGAAGGACAGGCCGGCCAAGAAGGTTTCAAGATATAGAAGACGATAGACGAAAGATGAAAATCTCACAACATAGAGCGAAAGTGGACTGTCGAGAAGAATGGAGGCGTATTGTAGAGGAGGTAATGATCCACCCCGGACTGTAATGCCGAAATGAGAATTTGAAAGCATGGATGAAATTAAATACCTCGGACTACTTCTCTGTAGAACAGATGATACAACGATTGCTATACAAGACCGTGTGCAGGCTGCAAACAGAACATATTTTGCCACGTTAAACTATTAAAAAGCAAACTCTTGAGTGGGAAAACGAAAATCAGAATATATAAAACACTGATTCGACCAGTGGCAACGTACGAATGCGAAACGTGGACATTGAAAGCGAATGCAATTAAACAGTTCACCAATCTGGAAAGAAGAATACTGAGTAGAATACTGGGACCAATACGAGAAGAACATGAAGTATATCGCATCAGATATAACAGCGAGATAGAGGGATTTCTACAAGGCGGGAACGTTGTGCAGTTTGCCAAATCGCAACGCACCCGATAGCTAGGGCCCTTTTGCAGAATGTAAGATGATACCTCGCTAAGTTCTAGATGCGCATGCTTGGTGAAATGTGAAGGGGACAGCCGCGGAAACGGTGGTTAGACGACATTGGGGGAATGACCAACTATCGTAGTATGGCTATGGACCAAGATGCATGGAGAAGAATTGTGGAAGAAGCTAAGGCTCACAACGAGCTGTGATGCTATGAATGATGATGATGATGATGTGGAACGAACAATAAGATTCGCCTCAAAATAGTTAGAAATAATGATATTCCAGGTAACAAATAAAAGCAAGCGATAATATCATATATGTAAATATGTCCGATTTGTCAACAAATCGAAAAAACAACTAACAACAAACATGCGCCAAAAAAACAGAAGCGAAATACGAGCAAAGAAAGCGCATCAAAAGGAAATAAGTGAAGTTCACAGCAAACCAACGACAGGCTTGCTTGCTGGCAGTGGTTATTAAACAAATCGACGAGATTCGAGCTCGGCAGCTTTGGTGTCTAATATTGCAGCTGTCTTTCACCGAAAACGATGAGTATCGAAATCAATGATGATAGCTTATTGAAAGCTTTACGAAGTGAACGTAATCTAGAGGACAGCAAGACTGACTAGTGGCAGCGAGTATCTGTATCTCACCCGAGTGAGATGACGACAAATGGCTTAGCACAGCGCAGAGCACAGGCAAGCCGAAATCCAAAGGAAATTTAGCGAAAGTACTCTAAGAAAAAACACCAACGCCGACGACAAGTGACCAAAGTCGCTGGTGAAGTCCATTCATTTTATGCAGTTGGCGAAATCGACAAAAACCACTTGAGGCTGGCGCCACAGACGGCTAAAGATGAACATTACTTTACGCTGATGGGTTTTGCGTGACCGAAATTCTAAGCTAAAGCAAAGGAAAGCGGGTGGGGTGGTGCGATTGTGCGTGTCCAAAAGCCTCATCTCGCAGTGCAGTGCAGCCGTTGAGAATGTCGATTGTAAAGCAAAGCAGTTTGGTGGCACGAATGTGCAACCTGTCTGTATCTATGGCAATCATATAAATTTGGCAACCAAGACAATTGAGGTGTTCACGAGCCGGCAAGGCTACTACACTTTTGGTGCGGCGCGGCTGGTACACGTAATGGGCCAAATGGCCTTGACAATCGCACAAATGCGCGGAACGTTTTTTTTTTTGTTGTTTCTTCTTCGTTTTTACTGTTTTATATATTTGGACGGATTTTCGGCGGCTATGCCATAAAAATAAATTAATAAAAGCAAAGCAAACACAATAAAGGAGCGTAAAAGTAGACAAAAAACGCCGACTTCCGTACAAACAGCGGGAATTGTGGAACGTGCAAGTTGTGAATAAAATAATCCGGCAGGCGCGCACGGAGTGGCTGAAGTTTTGAACGGAAATAAACAAAATGAAGATGAAGTGCATTTCCACCCACGCGCCATATGCCGTTTGGACTAAGCAGCGCGTGCAGATTAAAGGCACTGTATTTGAATGAGCTAAGCTGTTAGAGTGGCGCTGGTGCTGATGTATGAGTCACATGTGACAGTTATGAGGTTTCTAAATAGATGTGTGGCCTATTGAGTGAGTGCTTAGCCCGCGTCTGTTATTCGCGCATAGATGCTTATATGAGCGTGTGTGTGTGCTTGTACATGCAAATTATAAATGAAAATATATGTGAAACCTCTGTCTCAGTGACAGCTGCGGCATTAATGTCAATTTGCATTTTTCAGTTTCATAAAAGGGAATGAAAGTTGTGCTTAAAACAGAAGAATTCATATCTGTCATACTTATACTTATGCGGGGTTACCGGAAGAGCCGTCTTAGATAGGTAAGTGCATCATTAGTTAGGCCGACTTTCACGGTAACACTGTGTAGCACAGAGCCTTGCAAAGGGTCTTTCATAAGTGACTCCCAGATTTCAGCAATGAATAATTCCAAGATTCCAAGCTCACTGCGTTAGATAGACTAGAGGTTTAAAGACTTATCTGTATCTGCTTGGCTGCAGGGAAGTTAATGCGTTGGCAATACAGAGCTACAGTCACTAGATTCGTTCACAGGTGGACGCCGCAGGGCGGTGTTCTTTCACCCCTACTTTGGCTAGTTGCTATTGACGAACTTCTGATAATGCTAAATAAGCGTGGGGTTAAGGTAGTAGCATACGCCGATGGCTTGGCCCTAATGGTATCGGGACCGTTTCCTCAGTCGCGGATGAGATTTTTGAAAGGTCACTCACTGCCTGTACTCAGTCGCTGGGCTGCCACTTGCGGTCTCCGAGTCAACTCTGACAAAACGGAGCTGGTGCTATTTACCACAAAATATAAACCTCCACCCTTTCGTTTTCCCAAATTAAACAACCACGTTCTCCCGCCCTTATCGGAAGTTAGGTAACTTGGAGTGATACTTGACTCCAAATTCCATTGGAAGCTACACATTGAAAATTGGGTAAAGAAGGCCAGTATAGCCGTCTAATCCTGCAAATCTATGTTCGGTAAAAAACGGGAACTCAAGCCACAGTTCATGCTGTGGATGTACAACGCAGTGGTTTTGCCAATTTTAACGCAACCAGGTATCCAGGTTTGGTGGGAAGCTCTTCGGAAGGACTATAATATCACTAAACTGGGGAGGGTTCAAAGGACTGCTTGCATTGGCATCACCGGAGCATGTAAAACTTGCCTCAGTGCTGCCCTGAATGTCGTTTTGCGCTTACTTCCCATCGATCAATCAATGCAATCAGATTAAAGGAGGCAATCTCTCAAGGGATATGGTAGCATCGTATTTCTCCGAACTTAGAACAGATCTTTTTATCCGAAAACTAGAGTTTGATTGTCGTGCTAGGGCAATCTTTCTAAAGGCAGGATTGGATCGAGGGGAAAATCTGCACCGAAGCTTGCACCTCTGTCTTCACTGACGCTTCCAAGATGCAGTCGGGAGTCGGAGCAGGGGTTTTCTCTAAATCAGCCAATTTATATATCTCCTTTAAGCTGCCGAATACTGCTAGTGTTTTTCAAGCAGAAGTCGTTACGAACCTGCAGGGAGACATTCACATTTTCTCCGACAGTAGAGCCGCGATAAAGGCTCTGACCATGGTGCAGAATGAAACTAGTAAACTCCTGTAAGGAGGAGATCAAATACCTTGGGTGTGCAGGTAACATTTCTGTGATCTGGATTCCAGGACATCGCAACATAGAGGGAAGTGAAATTGCTAATGAGCTTACGAGCAAGGGGATTAAATTGGCCTCGGAGATCTCCTCGCCAGTCATCGGCATCCTCCTGACAGTTGTTAAAGGGGAACTGCCCAAATTATTTCACAGAAAAGTGAAAAAAAGATGGAGTTCCATTTCTTCACGTGCTTTTTCGAAAACCCTTTGACCCCAATACGATATACGAAGGACTCAGAAAGTTAAAATTTAACTCCAAATGCAGAAGCTGTGGGAACCTTTCAGAGAAGGAGACTGTAGAGCACTTTCTCTGTAAGTATCCGGGCTTGGCAGCTAGGCGAGTGAGGTCACTGGGTGCTCCTTTCTTCGACAACCTGGGGTAGTGCGCCAACCTAAATCTCAACAGTCTTCTCCATTATATCAACAGATCTGGCTGTACTTGAGGATTGTCAGACTAACACTTCAACCAGGTAGGTAGGTAAAACCTACCTTTAACACGTTAGATTTATTGAATTTACTATGAAAATGGTCGATCTTTAGAAATAACATATCGGAAAATTCGTGATTTTTTTCCTGGAAGTAATCGTCCGATTGAGTTGACAATTGAAAGTTTGCTGAAACAAAACTGGTTCTGTCGATGATTAGATTAGTTTAGATTCTTTATGAGGTTTGCACTTCGACCTTATGGTCTTTTGTGGCCTCTACTCATCACAGTACCTCATCCAGACCCAGTTCCCTTATTAAAATCAAGATGGAGCTTGGTTGGATTGAGCGTATGTGCCTTTCTTCTGGCTACAGTTGGCCAAGATGTCTCAACCTTCTGCGCGCTATAGCGCTGCATTCGAGGAGAAGGTGCATTTGAGTCTCATGAGAGTGGTTGCAGAAACAAGAAGAGTTCGTAGACGAAGTTCCGATCATGTGCAGCTGAATGCGCAGTCGGCAGTGGCCGGTGAGACTGCCCGTGAGCGTTCTAAATTTATCCTTGTGGAGGACTATGGGTTTATTAAACCTCTTTTCTCAGGTTTAAAGCGCTTTGCAATGTATCGCAATGTATCGAATCTGCCTCACGCTATAACTATAGCGTCATCCGCGTATCTCTGACAGCGAATTCCATTGTTTGTTCAGCAAGCGCATCAGGTCACCTACTACTAGGCTCAACAGGAGGGACATCCCCTGCAGACATCCCTTACTTCTTTTTAGCTGGATACTACTGTCCACTGCTGCGGTTTCAACTATCCTTCTATATAGCAGGGACTCTATCCAGCTGCAGATGGGTCCTTGGACGTTTCTCTTCTCTACATAGTGCGCTACATATTCCAGAGTGAGAGGCGTAGTGAAAAGATCCTTCGATATCGAGGAAGGCACGGAGAACTATTGCCTCACAGTCAAAGGCACACTGTAGCTCCGTACATAGCTGATACAGCGCAGTGTCCGTAGACCTTCCTGCCCTGTAAACATGTTCGTGTTGATGGGGAGGTGTTATACGCGAAGTGGTTGATCTGATTTTATTATCGATAATATTTTCCATTGCTTCTAATACAAAGGAGATGAGACTGATCCGGATCTTTGTACATGTTTTCATTGCGGGGGGATTTTTACATGGCTGTTCCCAAACCCAGCGCACCACCAGGTATCCTAGGCTTCTTGGCCTTCTCACGTTGCCTCTCTCCCTAACGGGTGTTCAGAAGCTACCTCGAAGGTTTTTGGGTTAATCCCGGATGTTGTGAGCTGCTTGAACTATGTGTAGGAGAATCGCCCTGCCCACTCCCAAGTGAATGACGATCAGGAACTTTCGTCACTTGCGTGGACTTCTCCATATGGAACTATCTTTCCCGCTAGTATCGTAGGCGATGGAACAAAATGCTGTATGAGCTGTACGACGACATATACATAGCGCAGCGAATAAAGATCCAGCGGCTACGTTGGGTGGGTCATGTCGCTCCGGCTCTGAAAGTATAGGATCCGGTACCAGCTGGTTGTAGCAGAGGAAGAGAAAGGCCTGCTCTGCGTTGGAAAGATCAGATGCAGAAGGGCTTGACTTCACTTGGTGTAGCCAACTGGCGCCGGTTGGCACGAGAAAGCAGCGACTGGTAAAGATAAAGATGAGACTGATTGGTCTGAAGGACTTAACTATTGAATAGTCCTTTTTTCCTACTTTTAGTATGAAAACCACTTGTGCTATTGTCCACACTGTTGGTATGTATGTCAGCGCAAAACTCTATCGCATTATCCCAATTGGATGTGGTGTCTGCCAGCCCTGCTCTAGTACTAATGAGCGGATTCTATCAGCCCCCGGGCTGTTGTACGGGTTGAAGGAGCTAACAGCCCAACTTATGGATTGCTGAGTAAACATTTGTTAAGGCAGTTTCCAGTCCGATTAGGTCAGCCCCGAAAACACCGTATAGGACTCCGGACTTTCTGAGTTATGGCTCCCGGAAAATGTGTGGCCAGCAACACGCATATCGTGATAGAAAAAGAACTATCAGGACGGCCTTATCGAGACTGCAACGCACTGTGACCGTCTGTTGCGTCGGAGCTTTTCCGACTACTTCAGGTCCGGTATTAGATGCTCTGATTAATCTACCACCACTTGAGGAGATGCCTTAAAGGCCATCTGCAGGCTGAAACACAATGGGAACCGGTACGGCCCCTGTAGGGAGCTGGAAAACAGAGTAGGTATGGACTTCGATCCTACGGTCCTTGCCATGCCTCTTGACTCCATGCCATCCAGAGTCGTGCTTGACAAGAGATAGTGACAGTGTGGTGCTGCCAGAGGTTCAACTGTGGTCAAACACGAAAATGAGCTCGGCACTGTTTTCGCATTTTCACGGATGGCTCCAGGACTGAACATCGCTCCAGCTCTGGGGTCTACGTTAAATCCAGCAGGACAAAACAGCACTTTGCTCTTGGAATGCATGCATCTGTGTTTCAGGTGGAGGTATATGCTGTTCAAGAAGCGGTGAACTATGTTGTGGAACACAGATGGAGAGGCAGATCTGTATGTGTCTGTAGTGACAGCAAAGCTGCGCTCGTTGCCTTAGATAACCCTTCAACCACTTCAAGGTTAGTTGAGGCTTTACTATGTCGGTAGACATAATATCCTGACGCGTACATTGGTCCATGGGACACCTGGGTATTGCGGGTAATGAGACCTCTGACTCTGACATCAGTAGCTATGTGTTCCGAGGCCAACTTCTTGGGCCCGGAGCCCGTTCTGCCACTCCCTTCTGCAAGCCATCAAAGCCATGGTTAGGAAAAGGGTTACTTTAACCCACAAGCTTGGCAGGCCGAGAGAGACTGCAGATGGACAAAATTGATGTTACGTGTCATGTCCGACCAACTGTCGCAGTTCCTCCTGTCAGTAAGTAAGTATGGGGCAAAGCACATGGAAAAGGTATACATCTCAGACAGTGCACTCTGCCCAGCATATGAAGAGGAGGATGAGACGGCGGACCACTTTCTGTCCGTCTGCCCGCCTTCGCTCGAATCAGGTTTGAAGTCTTTGGTGAACACCTTGGCTCCTTGGCACCACAAGATCTACTCAGATTTCCTCGGAGGTCGAGTAGATTTAATGAAGATTAAAAAGGGCACCCGAGTGCAGTACAATTGATTTAATTGTGTCTGGTCGCACCCAAGACCAACCGAATAGTAGATACACATAAATCCACTCAGCGCTTGGGAATTACATGTCTACATATATTTGAAAACATTTCAAATTTCTTTCATCAGCAACACCCATCAAGCATCAAAGTGAAATAAGTAAATCAGCCACTACGCAAATGCACACATCCACACACACACATTTCTAATTTGAGCTTACGCAAATTCAAACATAGGCGTACATAATTTTTTATGCATAGAATTGTTTGTGCGAGTATATTTAAACAGTATTGCGTTGCAGGTAAGCCAATCGACGACGACGATGTCAATGCCAATGGCGGAACAAAGTTGATTGGAAAGGTACGAGAGCGAGTAAGCAAAGAAGTCAAACTCCCTGGTAGATTTGTGCGCGCACAACAAACTCGGCATGGCATTTGAGATCAACTGAGAGTGGGCACAATACGAGTATATCTACCTACATACATATCCACCTGCTGTTTGTAATGCGCTACTCCAATATTTGCCTTCAATCTACGCTTCATCACTTGACTTCTGAGCATGCAGCGATGATTGTGAACTTTTGTGTAATCATTTGAGTGCGAGAGTGAGTTCTTGATTTGTAGGTTCGGTGCACTCGTGTGTCTGCATGTGCCGAACGTGTGTAACTCTGCTATGACTTCGTACGTGTATTTGCCGTGTAATATATTTTTTTCCTATCCATCGGTTGGGCGGAAGTGTAACTGTGTGTACGTGTTTATGTAATGGTGGGGTTCAATTGTACATGAAACATTCCATAGATTGCGAGCGGAGGTGTAGAGTCAATTTACCGTGAGCACAAAATTTTTTAGAGGTTTAACTGTTACTGTTACATGAACCTGAAAAAATGCGCTTTACTTTCAATTGCTTTGTTTGTTTTTTCATTGCTGAATATGAAATGCCTAATTGAGAGGCCGTGAACGTTTACTCACTCGATGAATAGTGAAATGTACGTAGGTGACAGGAAGCAAAAAAATGTTAAATAAAAAAAATATTATCAATATCTATTATAAACTGGATTGCTGAGGTAGCGCAATATTATATGGCGCAAAATTAGTCACCCTATCAAAAGGGTTGAAAAGAAGAATTGAAAAGTTTTACCGCGACGGTATACGAGATCTACCAGAAAGATGCGGAAAGGTAGTAGCCAGCGATGGACAATACTTTGAATGATTCACCACTTGTAACCATTTTTTCAGAATAAAGTTGTATTTTCATCAAAAAAACAGCGAGGACTTAGTTGCGCACCTAGTAAATTCCACAAAAAAAAAATACTACTATTAATACTACTATAAAAAATTGGTTTAGTCCAATGCCCATAAAGAAAGCCGTTCATAAACTAAATTTTTTTGAGTTTTTGCTTAGTTAGTCCTTTTACTGCGGACATTTTGCCATCACTGGACATTTGATATTATCATCGACAACAAGCCTTTTTTGCATTATAACTACCAAGTAAAGTGCGATTATTTAAGAGTTATAGGAAAGTTTTTCAAAAAAACACACGCAAAATTCAGAAAACTGCATGAAATTTTTATTTAAATCGATAGTACAGTCCATATAATTTAATGTTTAAAGATTATTTCATGCAAATGTTGACCGCGACTGCGCTTCAATGGTCCATCCGCGTAGTCCAATTTTGGCATAATGTTTCGGTCGGTATCTCACATATAAATGCTTTAATGTTGTCTTCCAATGCGTTAATTGAAGCAGGCTTTTCTTGATGAAGGAAGACATGAGCTTTAACATAGCCCCACAAAAAATAATCTAGAGGCGTTATATCGCACGATCTGGGTGGCCAATTGACAGGTCCCGACGTGAAATAATAGTTTTACCGAACTCACCTCTCAACAAGTCCATTGTTACGCGTGGTGTGTGGCATGTGGCACCGTCCTGCTGAAACCACATGTCATGCAAGTCAAGGTCTTGCATTTTGTGCAAAAAAAAGTTGGATATCTTTACACGGTAGCGCTCACCATTCACAGCAGCATCTTTGAAGAAGTACGGTCCAATGATACCTCCAGCCCATAAACCGCACCAAACTGTGACCTTTTCTGGATAATGGATACATTGGTAGCTCTTGCAATTCTTCTGGCTGATCTTCACTCCAAAATCGACAATTCTGCTTATTTACGTACCCATTGATCCAAAAATGAGCTTCGTCGGTGAACACAATTTTTCGATAAAAAAGTGGATCTTAAATTTTCTTAACGGAACACGCATTTTTATAGTAAAATTCAATGATTTGCAAGCGTTGTTCGTTTGTAAGACGATTCATGGTTAAATTATAGACCAAACTGAAGATGTCTGACAGTGAAACAAAACACGAAACGTGCGTAAGCTGTTTAAACTAACTGTTTAAAAAGATAATAGCTAAAAAATCACCCGTCAGATACTCAAAGCTAAGTGGCGTGTAACTGGTAAGGATTTCACCCTTGATCGCCGCTATATCGAATTCTGCCTCAACTGTGACTTTCAAGTTTACGCAGGCATAGACGATTGTGTACTAAGTGCGCATCCAACGTTAGAGTCCATCAAAACACAGTCCAACAACTCCACTGCTACGCAATTAAATTAGAAGCAATTTTATTTCCTTGCTCCTTCTAATATTGGCTCCCTTGAGAAATCTCAATGCATTTCTTAGAACTGCGTGTCTTTTTCATGAGCGCTCTTTGTATTGCTTAATTTTCTTTCCAAATAGAACCCACACAGAAATCCAATTGCAACTCGTTAGCCTCACCATAACTAACCTTTGTATGGATCTCCGCTCTCTACTTCCCCCTCCACTGGTTATTTTCGAAATTAAATGTCGCATTACACAGTGCGCATTGTTGGCAAAAGTGTTTGTTGTTATTACTGTAATACATATGCACTTGCTCCGTTCGACTATTTTGCTCACTTTTTAATCATTGTGTGCACGTTACGCATACAGTTACACGAAATGCAGCTGCACTAGGCCACTCACGTACAAACGTACAGATGGCAATTCATTGAAGCAGTTTTGGACACAATTAAAAGTTGTTTGCTCACTAAAAAACACTGATTCTAAATGCTCCTTTTTCCTTGGAAACTTTATAATTGCAATTATAGACTCTACTCAATAAAGTTCTGCAAGGAGGCCGCCACTTATGAATTTTAATTAAAGAAAATTACGTCTTGGCTAACTTCAATATGAATTTTTAGTAAACGAGTGGCCCTTACGTGTAAGAGACTAATTGCAAGGCTTCAGCATTTCGGGCTTTAATGAAATATCTGCATTGTTGTAATCAAGGGACGTGCAGTGCATTTTAGATTAGGGAACTATTGGAATTTTTTTGAAAAGAAGTTTGAAATGAAAAGGTGGTGCAATTAAGAGAGAAAACATCTTTTAGGGAATGTTTATTAATTTTTCATTAACTGCTAAGTTTTTTATTATATTCTTTATAGTTACATTTCTATGATATATAATTAAGGCAACTAGAATGAGCGAGTGTAATCTTACAAAGTAAATATAGTCTTATAAAATTATGTGCAAGCCATACAAAAACCTCAAAATGCTTAGCTTCGGTTAACCCCCAGCAGTCATTGTGGAGTACTCGAGAAGTAACCCAAGTATCGATATTCAACTAAAAAAGAAAAGAGAACTTAAAATTTCATCCCACAGGAGCGGTAAATTCTACCAGAATAGTAAAAATCACTAGTCCAACAGAAGCTCAACAAACCTCAAAAATCTTGCGTCGAGGAAATGCGAGAGTAACGACTACTTCAAAAAACAATAAAAAAAAGTCCTGAGCAATTAAAACAAGACCAAAGTAATTGAGATAACTAAAGGCATGGTGAAAAAGTTTATAGAAGTGTGACCAAAATCAAATCGTTTACCGGATCTCAGCTGACCGAACATGGGTCATGATCATTGTGAACAGAATTCAGAACAGAATACAGAGCCAAGATCAGACCATTAACCGGCTCTCAGCGAATTTGAGTTAATCAGCTGCTTTGCCGACGTTACATGGGTCCTCACGACAGTTTGTTTACAAGAAAAATGCGATTGTATTGGTGAAGTATAAAACAAATCAACACCGCCTTCGCCCATGTTAGGTTAGGTTATGGTGGTAGTCGGTCCGTATGACCAACGCACTTAGACTTACAGGTCAGTTGTGATACCACTGTGCGACACAGAAACCTTGTTTATTTATCTTCATGAAACCATTTCGAGGCGCTTTTAAAATGCAGGATTGGTCTAATCTCCACGCCGGAGAGTTCCTTAAGAGAATTGAAGAAGTATCTACTTAGAAAACCTGCTCTGATTTTAGCTAAGGCTGGACAATTGCAAAGGAAGTGCTGTTTCTTCCTCTTCCTCAACTTAACAACTTCTACAATATTCATGGGAGAATACTCCTAGTCTCAAGGAATGCCTGCCAAATAGCCAATGACGGGTGACACAAGCCACGGCCTTCGAGTTATCATCTCTTGGGAGGCTAAGCAATTCGTTCGTCCTTTTCTTGTTTATTTGCGGTCACAGGAGCCTAGCTGTTACGCATGTATCTCCATCTTTCCATGACCTATTTACCGCTTAGATTATGTTGTTTTTCATGGTTAATTTACTCGTGGCCATAGGCATCCCAATGGCACTTTTGTCACTGGGCACTTGTAGAGCAGTACCTTTCCTGGCTAGCTCGTTGGCTTTATAGTTTCCCTCAAAAGCCCTGTGCCATGGAATCCAAAGAAGGCTGGCCTTGAATACGACACTAATATCATTTAGGGCTACTCAGCATTCCTGTGTAACCTTCGATCTTAGTACAGCCGTCGTATAGTCGTTTTTGTTACGGCCTGCGTATTTAGATATGTAGTCACTTCTTTTATAGCTAGAACCTCTGCCTGATAGACGCTGCAGAAGTCTGGCAGTCGAACGGATAGTTCCAGTCCTAATTCCTTTGAAAGTACTCCGTAGCCAACGTTATCGTCTAGCTTGGAACCATCTGTATAAAAATTAAATTCCCACCTTCTCCATGACCTTGGTGTCTGCCACTCTCTTCTTGACGGTATACTCGAAGGTGAGTCTAGGAGTAGAATAGTCTATTTCTTGTTTTGTGACCGAGTGTGCAAAATACTGGCGTGTCCCTATACCATATTAATGGCGGTCTGACCACTACCTTGCTCGCAGTTGTGACAGCAGTCTGAGTCATCTTCGTCGGTTAGATGAAACCGGAGGTCGACAGGTATCCGGAGCGCTCCAATCGCGACTAGCCTATTTTTGATCTGAGTCCCCAGCCAGGCTGAACTCGGCACGGGTCGTATTACACCTTGTTCCAACCCAGAGCAGAACTTTGTCTGCTGGCGAGTCCCATCTGACGTGACAGTTAATTTCACAATTTTGCTTTTCACCATAGTGAAAGGTAATCTATTATCCTCCTGGTAAATCTCATCCTTGGTAATCTATCATGTTTGCCAAGGCTTGCTTTCGATTCACCAACCACCTAGCGCGTGGCACGTAAAACAAAAAAAAAAAACAAAGCGCAGAAGTCAGTGGAATGGAACCCACTCACAGCGAAAGGAAGAGCGCTTGGCTGGCCAACGGAAACCTGGAAAAGAACTGTGGACAGCGAGGCGGCTTAACTCTGGTTAAGCTTGAAGCAGCTGAAGGCGTTATGCAGTAATCGGACGAGATGGCGTGTAGGTGTTGTCGGTAAGGTGATTCGCTAAGGAATAAAGAAAACAGTGATGATGATGAAACGTTACATATCGTTTGGCAACACTGCATTATTTTTGTTTTGACGAACTCTTATGCCATAGCATTACTTTTCAAGGCGTCCTGATATCCCTGATAGCATACGAAACCATCTGTTCCCATCGTAGCACAGTCCAAAGACAAGCGTTCCGTCCCTCATCATATGCCACTCAAACTGTTATGTAATTACATTGCTTTACAAAACATTCCGCCAAAAGTATGCAAACTAAAGGGTATTTAAGAAATGGCGCCTAGAGGTCAATAGTGAATAATTTCTAGACGGTACGTTTTTTAATGTTATTGTTGACATTTGTCGTGTAGAACAACGAGTTCAAATTACTCAAACTTATTATGAAAATGAGCGATTTTTATGCGAAACAAACAGCGATTCGGTGAGTGACGTCCTGAGCGTACTTAAGTTATGGAGAGAACACATCTCGCAGTTTGGTGAGTAGTGACAACTGTGAATCTCGCAGAGAGTGTGAAGATCCCGACTCCCCAATCGTTGACGACGGAACTGTCGTTCTTCTACCCGACCATGACGAGTTGAGAATAGAGATAATGCAGCTAAAGTTCAACAAAGCTGCGGGAGCCGACTGATTGCCAGCTGAGCTATTCAAATAAGACGACGGGTAATTAACCGCATAAGTTCAATTTATCGCGTACAAGGTCCTATCGTGCGAAAGACAAAAATTCACCATCAACCAACAGAAAATCCAGAACTGGCCATTTATTCTTAATATGCGAAGTCTTGCAAAATACCGATGCCCATATGCCGCAATGTCTGAATTTGGTATCCCCGCAAAACTAGTCCAGCTAAATGACGTTGCTCAATACAGCGCCACCAAAGTTGGGAAATACCTCTCCGAGCCATGAGGTACCAAATCGAAGGTTCAGCTTAAGCTGATAAAAGAAAAGATTACGCGAGCAGCAGAACTTAGGCGCTCAGGCACAATATTTTATAAGAGCGTACAATTGTTGGCGTATGCCGATGATATTGACATCATCGGCCTTAACAACCGCGCTGTTAGTTCTGCCTTCTCCAAACTGGATAAAGAGGCAAAGTGAATAGGTCTGGTGGTGAACGAGAATAAAACGAAGTACCTCCTGTCATCAAAAAAACAATCGGCACACTCGCGTATCGACACCCACGTCACTTTTGACAGTTATAATTTTGAGGTTGTAAAAGAGTTCGATTATTTAGGAACCAGCATTAACACCGATAACAATGTCTGGCTTGAAATCCAACGTAGAATCTCTCTGTCAACAAGTGCTACTTTGGGCTAAGTAGGCAACTGAGTAGTAAAGTCCTCTCTCGACAAACAAAACTAACACTCTACAAGACTCTCATCGTGCCCGTCTTAACTCAAGGCGCAGAAGCTTGGACGATGACAACATCCGATGAGGCGTCCCTTGGAGTGTTTGAGAGAAAGATTCTGCGTAAGATTTTTGAACCTTTGCACGTTGGCAACGACAATTATCGGAGGCAATGGAACGATGAGCTGTATGAGTTTTACGACGACATAGACATAGCTCAGCGAATAAAGATCCAGTGGATGCGCTGGCTGGGTTATGTCGTCCGAATGGATACAAACGCTCCGGTTTTGAAAGTATTCGATGCGGTACCAGCTGGTGGTAGTAGAGGAAGAGGAAGGCCTTCTCTGCGTTGGAAAGATCAGCTGAAGAAGGACTTGGCTTCACTTGGTGTGCCCAACTGGCGCCGGTTAGCACGAGCAAGCAACGACTGCGTGCTTTGTTGAACTCGCCCAGGGGAGAAAAATAGCCTAATATTGAACATTTATTTGAAAATATTTATTAATTAAACTAAAGAAAATGAACTCGTATGAAGTAGCAAAAAATGTGGAAGAGGAAATCTGCCATTAAAATGAAGTACTCTATGTTCAAAAAGTACCGGGAATGTTTCATTTAAACGAACCGCGCAATTGGGAACCGATCCATATTTTTTTGCTATATTGATAGGACTGTAAGACACACATCTGCCACTTTTTAGCGCCATCGGATCTTCTTTTTGTTCCTCAAGTTGAAGTTACCACTTCGTGCATGGAGATTTCAGTCGATAGAGGAGATCAAAGGAAATGCGACGAAAGAGCTGCCCGACTAGAAATTTTGGTAAGGCGGTGATTAGGCACAAATAAGGCAGACCGCATTCCAAATTTCCGCCTCATATGACAGCCAAACTAGGCCCAAGTCCCGAAAGGTATCGCCACACATCTGCCTCATTAAGTACAGGTTCGAAAAACCGAACTTCGGTAATAGTCCGTAACCCCTTTTACAAATCAGTTAGGGATTCCAATTTATGCCTAAGGGAGACACTGCCACAGATTTTCGTGACCACAACCAAATTTGGTATTGTTCTTGCATGCCAATCTTTGCCTTGCCTAACGTGGGCCTGGGAAGGTAATAGTGAGGCGCGCCTCAGTAAGGCCTGCCTAATTCGAGACTAACTGATTCTTCGGCATGCCTCACTGTTATTCTAGTCGGGTGAAGGCCATCCCTTCGTCGGCCTACCAGGGCTGCATGGAGGACTGGGTTAAACGTTGGCACAAGTGTGTTGCTTCAGACGGGTCATATTTTGAAAGAGATAAAATAAATTTGGCTGAAATTTAAATCTGTTTTGTTTTATTTAAACAATCCCGCTACTTTCTGGTCGTAGGGTAGTCTGGTTTTTGTTGGGCAAAAGTATGAATGAGTAGCAGATTTGAACTATGCTCATTTTCAAACGCTCTACACTACCAAAGCAGTGACGGAAATCTACTGATTGTTTGGCTTAAACAGGTAAGAATTTCCTTTTTCATGGTACTGCCAGAATTAGTGCGTCCTTCTTGGAAATTTTCATCGTTAGAGGTTACCGTGTGACCCGATGCTGTAGAAGATTTTATGTAGAAATATTTCTTCAAAACATTAATCGCTGCTCGTAGATGCTTTAACTGTTTTACTGAAAAGGTAATTCTGCTTAACGGCAATTTATCTCCCTTTCTGTAGCGCGCAAATGCGTTTTCTTGCGTTCAAAGAAATTCATTTCACTTATGTAAATGCTTTGACTCCATAAAACGCAGCAAATTTTACAATGATTTCATTTTATCGCAATCGATTGCTGTGGCGACAAATCTACGATCTACGCCCGTAATTCTCTAAACGCATTAAAGAAGATTTGTTGATTTGTTGATTTGCTATTTGTTGTTTCCACTGTGACATCAGCAACAACAACAACAACAGCCACAACAAGAACTGTAGCAGAGTAGAAGTTAACTTAGAAAATCAGCGTCGGCACTGCAGGCAGGCGCCATTTCAGTGCCACAAATTAAATCAATTTAATCCTAATTTTATCGCCAGCAAAGCGACAATCAGCGGTACATATAAATTGAGTTTGAGCTTGAGTTTGAGTTTAAATGCCATTCGCGCGGAGTAAAGTAATGCAGTGCAGTGGCGTTGTGGCGATTGGCGGGGACAACTGTGCCAATGTCGCATTAAGATAACTGCCACAATTGGTTCACTGCATAAAATAAGGCAAGAAATGTGGTTGCCGCCGGCGAAATGTTGACTGCCATTGCAAAGGAGCAATTGCGAAATGGCTGTATGTAGGTGCAAATACACACACACACACAAACACATGAGCACAGGAGTAATAGCAAAAAGCGTTCGGAGCAGGTGAATGAAGGCAAGAATTATATCAACGAGTGTAACTGTGTGGCTGTGTGTGTGTGTGTGCCTGTGTTTATATGAACAATTTCTTGCTATTTGTAAATTGAATTTCTCTACTTTTTCTTCGCTGCTGCCTTCTGCGTTCGGTTGTGTGTGTCTGACAATCGCTTTGCCCATTTGTCGTGCATAAAAGGCGCCTTATCGCCAAAGAGAAGGACGTTTCGCTTTCAATGCATTTCACAATGGAAGCATTGAGCGTCGCTAATGGAAAAGTGGCACCTTTGCCATCCAACACTCATACATGTGTACCCACACACACACACAGATAATAACATTCATATTGCATTGGGTTCGCACTTTGAATGTTTTCCTCTGCGTTTTGCTTTGTACAAAATGTAGGTTTTGCAATACTTTAGGGGAACTCTTTATACCTTTCAAGAAGTGATGTTCTAAATATTTTATTTAGAAGTTATTGATATTCGTTTGCACTTACTACACATTGAAAGTTGGGTAAAGAAGGCCAGTATAGCCGTCTAATCCTGCAAATCTATGTTGGGTAAAAAGTGGGAACTCAAGCCACAGGTCGCGCTGTGGATGTAAAACTCTGTGGTTTTGCCAATTTGAACGTATTGGTTCCTCGTTTGATGGGAAGCTCTTCGGAAGGGCTATAATATCACTAAACTGGGGAGGATTCAAGAGACTGCATGCATTGGCCTCACCGTGGCATGTAAAATTTGCCTCAGTGCTTCCCAGAATGCCGTTTTGCACTTACTTCACATGGACTTTACCGTCATTTGCATCGCAGCTCAAAGTGGTTAAAGGAGATTGGCATCTGAAGGAAATCTCTCAAGGGACATGATAGCATATTCCGGCAGTTCACACCGTATTTCTCCGAATTTCGAACAGATCTCTCTATCCGCAAACTAAAGTTTGAGGGTCGTGCTAGGTCAATCTTTCCAAATAAGCAGGATTGGATTGAGTGGAAAACCTGCACCAAAACTTGCACCTCTGTCTTCACTGACGGTTCCAAGATGGAATCGGGAGAAGGAGCAGGGGCTTCTCTAAATTAGCCAATTTATCGATCTCCTTTAAACTACTGAACACCGCTAGTGTTTTTCAACCAGAAGTCTTTGCGATCCTGCAGGCATTCAAAATGCTTAATGCGAACGCGGAGCGAGGGAGATATTACCATTTTCTTCGATAGTCAAGCCGCGATTAAGGTTCTGTCGACGCCATGGTGCAGAACGAACCTAGTAAGTTCCTGGAAGGAGGAGATCAAATCTCTGATCTGGGTTCCACGACATAGGAACATAGAGGGAAATGAAAGTGCTGTTGACCTTGCGAGGAAGGGGACTGAAGTGGCCTCAGAGATCTCCTACCCGGTCATCGACATCCCCTTGCCAAATGTTAGAGGGGAACTGTACAAATTATTTCTCAGGAAAGCGCAGAAAAGATGAAGCTCCATTTCTTCATGTGCTATTTCGAAATTCCTTTGGCCCCAATACGATATACGAAGGACTCAGAAAGTCTTTTGGACTCCTAACCATTAAATTTCCAAACTAGTAGCTGTGTTTACCGGTTACTGGACGATCGGCACACATGCGGAAAAGATAGGGTTACCATTTAACCCCCATTGCAGAAGTTGTGGGGACCTTTCAGAGAAGGAGACTGTAGAAGATTTTCTCTATAAATGTCCGAGTTTGGCTCTATAAATGTCCGAGTTTAGCAGCTGTGAGCTCCTTTGTTCGACAGCCTGGGGCAGTGCGCCAACCTAAACCCAATCAATCTCCTCCATTATATTAACAGCTCTGACTGGTTGTAGATATCTTCCTGTTGGAGGTCTCATAATGGTATCAAATAGGCGCTTTAATGCTACTTGAGGAAAGCCAGACTGGCACTTCAACCGTTTCAAAATTTTTTTACCTTGGCCGCTGTTTTAACAAAAAGACAATACGAAGAACGAAAAAAAAACCTTTGCGAAAATTTAACAGTTTGGTGCTGCACTTGGAGTCTTGTTTTTCTTGACTGGCACGGAGGATCATGGCTTCATATGTAAATAGAGATCCACGCAAATGGGGAGAGTCACTGATTGCCATTCACTTGGGAATGGGAAGGACGATTGTTCTGCATATGCTTCAAGCAGCTCACAACTTCCGGGCTTTGCACAAGTACCTTACAGAGCGAGCTAATGTTAGAAGACGATGCTCGGTTTGGGACCCACCATTTAAAAATACCACGGAATGAAAACCGAAACTAAGCCTCGGATGAGATACCTCCCTACTGAATAAGGAATACCTGTATTTTTTTTTGTCTGGAAGAACATACGCAACCCCTCAGCGAGAAACAATTAGCCCTATCATAGAATCCGTCGTAGACTGTTTTTCGTAGAAACTAAGAAATTGTAATCATACAATTCGAATAGCTCCGAACACACATTCGAAATTCGTAGAGTAGCATTCACTGAATATACTCGTAACGTCAAATCTTACCGTTTCGTACAATTTTTCTACGACAACGTTAGACTAACGGACAAAAATAAGAAGTAGTAATAAAAAGAAAATTTATTAACTAAACTACAATGTAAGCAAAAAGGAATTTTTTAAGTATATGTACTTTTATTTGATTTTTACAGGTACAAAGTTGTAACAACACGTCAGCAGTATGCCAGTTTGTTGGAGCTAATAAAGGAGAAGCCAGAAATTGCTCAGGAGTTCTCCAAATGCTCGAAGGAAGAGGTAGCCGAGTTTTGGCAAAATGTTGCGCAGCAGCTTAACAGTATAGGCCCACTAACCAAAGATGTATCAAGCTGGAAAAAGGTAATAAAGGGCTGTATATAAGTACATTAACCGTTTGCACAACATATTTTTATTTCAGGTGTGGTTAGATTGGAAGGCTTATATAAAGCGAAAATTGTCCGAAAACAAGAGGGAGCAAACAACAACTGGCGGTGGCCGATATAAGCAGCACCACTTTAATAAGATGGAAGAAGAAGTCATCAGACTGACCGCTTTAGAGATCAGCACGCACGATATCACAGGCACAGTAAGTGTGTGTGACTACCTGCTACTGTCGAGGCAGAGAATAGTGGAACCGATCCGGACGTATCCATGCTGTCGGATAACTGCAGTCCTTCTTTCACGAGACGTGCACCAACTGTCCAAAAGCGAGTGGGTACAAGTACTGCAGATATTATAAAAGAGCAGCTAGCGCTTCAAAAGGACTTCCAAGCAAAGAGTCTGCAGCATTTTGAAAAATGTGCGACCTGAAAGCAGCCGACCTGGAAGAAACGCGTAGGCACCATAGAAACATGGAGTGCTTGAATGCAGCCAAAAATCAAATAAAACAACAAATGTTAGAAGTAGAAAATAAGAGCCTCGAAGCGTTGTCAAAAAAAAAAAAATTAATACACATTTTTTATTGAAAACTACAAATGTTTACTGTGCCTTACTTGTGTGTATATATGTATATGTATCGTATTTACTAGGTATGGCTAGACTGGAAGGCGTATATTAAAAGGAAGCTAGCAGAAAAGAAAAAAGAACAGACATACATATAATACATAATACATATAAGTCTTGCTATTTTTTAATTGAATATTAGAGTCGTGTTAATGTTGAAGATATAGATTCCCTTATCCGTATAGCTGCATCAGTATATGTTGAAGGAGAAGGTTCATGCGTTTGATTAAAATGGTTTTCTTCAACATTTTCTGAAAAATCATCAACCACGCGATAATGGATACAAATATTGTGCAATGCTGCGGCAACGTTTACTATTTGGCAAACCTTCATGGGTTCATAATAAAGCTCACGAGCACCCAGAAGGCATCTGAATGGGTTCTTAAATACACCTATGGTCCTTTCTATAGTACAGGGTGGCTGATGAAAGCCGCTACCAAAAAAAATTGAATAACTTTTTTTCTTTTTAAGTTATCTGTTCCATTTTTGTTTTAATTTGCAGATTGATCTTTAAAATTTATTAAAATGGATAACTGGGACACGCAAACAAGAATTTGGATAGTCCGCCGCTATCACGCACTGGAGTCCGTAGTTTTGGTACAGAGAGAGTACAGGCGGATGTTTGGCGGCGATCCCCCGAGCAGATGGACCATAATGAGACTGGTGACTAATTTTGCTGAGCAAGGAACAGTCGCAAGAAGGCCTTATCATCGAAACCCACCAGTTCGGACGGAGGAAACGATCGCTGCTGTAGCTGCAGCTATACAAAGCAATCCAAGGGTTTCAACAAGAAGCTTATCTGCTCAACTTGGTGTCAGCCGACAGTCTTTGCAAACAATAATGCACAAAGATTTAGACTTATTTCCCTACAAAATTCAAATGGTTAACAAACTGAATGCAGCAGACTTGCCGATTCGCTTGGAATTTTGCCAGAAGATCCTGCAAATGGTGGAAGAAGACCAAAACATGTTAAACTGCCTTTTCATGTCTGATGAGGCCCATTTCGATTTAAACGGCAATGTGAACAAACAAAATTGTCGAATATGGAGTACTTCTAACCCACAGATACTCCACGAGACGGAATTGCATCCTCTTCGCGTGACAGTGTGGTGTGCGGTTTCTTCACGCTGTATTGTCGGGCCTTATTTTTTTGAAGAAAATGGTCACACCGTTACGGTTACTGGAGACCGTTATTTGAAAATGCTGAAAGAATTTTTCTATCCAGAACTACGCCGAAAGAGAATTCCTTTCAACTCTGTGTGATTTCAACAAGATGGGGCAACGTCTCACATAGCCCAGACTGTTATGACAGAGTTGCGACGAAAATTTCCCAATAAACTGATTTCAAGAAACTCCGAATTTCGTTGGCCCCCCAGGTCGCCTGACCTTACTGCACCTGACTTTTTCTTGTGGGGTAAGAAGAAGTTTATAAAACAAAGCCAACAAATTTGGATGAACTAAAACAATCCATTCGGGCAACAATTGCGGCTATTCCTGTCGCAACTCTCAAAGCAGCAATGAACAACTTTTTACTAAGATGCCGCACTTGTGTCAACGAGCATGGGGGGCATTTAAATTCAATTATTTTTAAAACTAGTTAAGCTACATTTAATAAAATTTAATGATCTTCAACTTGAAAAAAAAAAAATAAATGAATTCCATACACGAAAAAAAAGTTATTTGAGTTTCTTAATGTAGCAAAATTCATCAGCCACCCTGTATTTCTGACTTTTGCATGTATTTTATTGTAGTTTCCTTCGGCGCTTCCTGTTGTAGGTGAACGAAAAGGTATCATTAACCATGGCTCTAGAGCATATCCAGCGTCTCCTGTGGAATAAATAAAATCATTTTAGGAAAAAATAATTCAAACGGTCTATATGTGTATGCACATACCCAAAAGCCAAGTGTTTGGTTCGCCGTTTAGGTATTTATTTTCAAAAAAATTTCGCACGCTGCTTGCATTCCAAATATGAGCATCGTGGTTGCTGCCAGGATACTACGCATTCACGTAACGAATTCTCATTTTATTATCGCATATCTGCAATAAATAAAAAATTAGAAATATATTTGAAATATCAGTTTTTGCAAGACTTACAATCATAGCATTGATGCTATAGTACCCTTTACGATTGAAATACAGGAATTTGTCCTTAGCTGGCGCAACAATTTTAATGTGTGTTCCGTCTACACATAAAATCGCACCAGAAAATCCATATTTTCGATAAAAGTCCATCTTTGTCTTTTTTCTTCGTTGCTTAAATCAAGATTCACCCACTGAGGACATAGGTGACATTGAAGAGTGTGTAACACGTCTTTTAATGCGCCACAAAATGTGGATTGAGCCATGAGAATGTCAAAGTCCTTTCCCACTCCATGCTCGTACCCACCCTCCGTAAAAAAACGTAATACGGAAGACAAACGCTGGAGCGAAGAGATGAAACACGACCTCATTGAGCGTGCATTTCCATCTAGGACTCTTAAGACGTACAAAAACGCCGCCTTATTCAAGCGGTAATTTGTAGTAAACCTGTTTCATAAAATAAAGTTAACCTATGAAGTTATTCCTATACTTACATTGTGTCCTCGATATCGAGCGGATTGCTTGCGTCCCTTAATATTTTTCGTTGAATTTTCATGTTCGATCTACTTCTTTCACCTTCCGCCTCCACCAACATTATAGAAAATATCAACGAAGAGTCCATAACACTTAAAAGCTTTGTTTTTTCAATATACATATATTTCAGTCTCATAAAATTTATTTACGCTTGTCTTTATTGAAATTTCAATTTATTGCAAAACATTTGATTTCGAAACGTCAAAATTTAAAATATGCGTATGGCAACACCTTTTCGAGTTCACATGGGAGCGGACATTTACATTCGGAGATTTGCTACGATGGATTGTGTGATAGGGCAGAATGTCAAAAAGCAACAATATTTTCGAGTCACTTGAAATTTGCACCTTATTTTATTAAAACTCAATGAAATCTAGATAAAATTACTTACTCGAAACTTTTCCAATAATTTTGTTCTTTTGTTTTTGCTCGTTGTTGGGCGAAGACAGCTGAAGCTTCACAATCTGTGGTAAAGCTCTGTAATCTAAACACATGACCAGCAGGATCTCGCGACTTTGCGTGTTTGCGCACTAATCCAACGTTTGCTGAGATGATGCGAGACCCATCTTTCTAGGAGTATACCACATTTTCTCAATCTCAATCCTCTCACTTCGCAGTGAAACCATCTCCAGAGCCCCTTTTCTAGCGAACAACTCATCAGCCTAGCAGAAGTATTCGGATGCATTCGAGAGAGAGGGCTCTGGCGTTTCTCGACAAATCTCAAACGCGCAAACAGCAAGCCTAGGTCACTAATTGTCGCCTGGCTGTTACCCGGTGCCAAAATTATGGAATTATTTTTTCCCTAAACTTTCCACGCTCGAAACATAATTCATAAACTCGTAGTTATATTCCATAAAATTTTGTTGACGGTATAAGACTTTCTTTGCAGCCAAGCAGCAGGGAGACGCAGGAAGGCGCCCTTTATCATTCTCGATATATGAATTGATGTGAAATCCTGCAAACTACAAAAGCGCACAAGCAAATTGATATGCTACAAATACAACTATGCTTCGCTCCAGTGTCGCTTTTGTGTAAGTCGCGAAAACTTAAGTAAAATTCTGCCACTTCGCCGCGGAATATTTCCATTTTCCCTTTCAGTTTCCATGCAATATTTCTTAACTTTTTTTCCCCATATTCTACACAACGATTGCCATTGGCAATTGCAGTTACTTGAGAGAGGCGCCACTATAACGACTTTCCCACCTATGCAGTGTGTCCTTGGCCGTTGGAGGCGTGTTTACAGCAGTCGTAAATTCAAATTGATTTCTATACTTCGAACGCTGATATTTAACACTTCAACAATAGCTGAATTGTCGTCATTCATTGCCGATACTTATGCACACAGGCACACGCACACATACATAAAATCCTAGCCATTGTAGCGATTTGCAAATGTAGCAACTGCGATGTTGTTCGTTACGCTTCCTGCCGCTTTGGATATGAACAGCAAATTTGCATTTTGCACGTTGATATTTTATGCTTATTTTTAATATTCTGTAGAGAAGTCAAAGTGATGTATTTACGTGAGTAGCAGCAGGTGTAAGAAGAAGAATTAGTTTGAAGTCTACGAACCGCTGACCGGTGAGTTATTAGGACAGCCGCAATGCTTGGCTAAACTGACGGAAATGGGCCATTACTTTGAATGACAATGCGAGGGATGTGCGAATAGTATTAGGTGCGTGACTAAGTGCTCGCTGTTTTTTTGATGAAGATACAACTTTATTCTGAAAAAATGGTTACAAGCGAATCATTGAAAGTATTGCCCATCGCTGGCTACTATTGTAGTTTTTCCATCTTTCTGGTAGATCTCGTATACCGTCGCGCTAAAACTGTTCATCTGTTGAGGCTATCCACGGATCAGCCCATTTTTTGATGTCTTCATATGAATGGAACTGCTGGTCAGCTAGACCATGTGTCATCGATCGGAACAGGTGACAATCGGACGGCGCAATATCTGGAGAATATGGCGGGCGGAGTAGGAGTTCCCATTTCAGTGTTTCCAGGTAGGTTTTAAGGTGTTTGGCGGCATAAGGCCGAGCGTTGTCATGCTGTAGAAACACTTTTTCATGCGTCTCCGCGTATTGCGGCCACTTCTCTCACAGTGCTCGCCTCACTCGCATCAATTGAAGTCAATACCGATGCCCAGTGATGGTTTCGCTTGGTTGGCTCGCAGTTCATAATAAATAACACCAATTTGGTCCCACCAAATACATAGCATAACCTTCGCAGTGTGGATATTCGGCCGAGGCGACGACGCAGAAGCATGATCGGGCAATCCCCATGACTTTCTTTTCTTTGGATTGTTGTAATGAATCCATTTTTCATAACCCGTCACGATGCGATGCAGAAAATCCTTCTGTTTTTGCCGCTGGAGCAGTTATTCACAGGCGAAAAAACGACGTTCAACATCTCTTGGTTTTAACTCATAAGTAACCCAAGTTGAATCTGAATCATTCCCAAAGCATGCAATCGCTTGGAATTGGTTTGGCCGGTAATTCCTAATACTGAAGCAAGCTCTTCTTGTGTTTGACATGGATCCTCATTGAGCAATGCCTCCATTGTTCACTTGAAGCAGCATCTCCATTAACTTTTTGTAGCTCTCGATGCACTTTAGCCGCCGTTTGTTTCGAATGAAAGAGGAAAATGAACACTTCCCGCAAATGACGATTATTCGGCACAAAATCAGACATTTTCACAAAACCAAAAGTATCTGATCCCAAAACAGAATCACTAATGTGTCGAAGCAGTTTGTTTACCATATGTCTGAGCTTGGTTTATGACGTTTAGGTTATGTTAGAATCGACTAGCACACGCAGCTGGCGGCATCTCTTGACAAACAGCGGGAACTTAGTTGCGCACCTAATATTTTTTACGAAAAATAATCTTTTTTTTCATTTAAATTTTTTTGTTTTTTGTTTTCGTTTTAAAAGTTTTTTTTTTTTAATTTTTATTCACAAAGTAGGTAATTATGCATATCTAGGAAAAGAACGTCAGATCACTTTTTCAAGAACATAAATTTTTTAGTAATTCAAAAGGTTTTTAACTTTTAGAAGATCTAATCTTTGACCCATAATAGCAACTCTAATAAAACTTTGTGCGAAAAAAGTGATATTCTATTTCAGTAGATGAAATAAGCGAATAACGGCCATATGTTTTTCTTTTTAAGTTATTTACACCCATTAATTGTAAATAAGTTTTTACTAAAGCCCCTATTTCGAACTTAGAAAGCCCATTTCTCAACTTAGTAGGCTAACTTCGAAAATCGGAGAAATTGCTTTTTTACTTATGACTCAATCTTAAAAAAAAAATTATTTGGTCCAATACCCGGAGGAATGCTGTGCAGTGTAGAAACAATTAATTAGACTAGATTAGTTGGATTAAATTTGTAGGGAGTTGGACAGGCCCAAGTACTCGGTCAGGAAGACCATTGTACCACAGTCGGATAGATTACAGTGGAAGGAATAGAGCGGCAGGATAGATAAAATATGGATGGTAAGACTGAAAAATTGGTTTCAGGTCACTCTACCGTGAATATTTTAAATTCATTCATGAATCTTAAGAGGCCCAGAAGAGGAAGAGTATGAACTTTATCCGTACTCAGTATATCACACCCCAACAGCAGCTACAGATAAAATGCTCTGCAGAGTTCCCATTCCGACAACAGGGCAGTCATATTGGGCTGTCAATGTATCCCATGGTAGCCACATGCTGACCACAAGCGTTGCGCCCTGTGATTATACTCACCAGTGCTCTCAGTTCCTTCCTACTAAGTTTCAGGAAAAAGATCGCTAATTTCCTGATTAGTTATTTCACAAAGCACTTGGCTACTCTGCAGGAAAGAAGTCATACCAGTCTAATAGTAGCTAGAAATGTACCGGTTGGAACATTTTCAAAGTATATAAATGCCAAAATAAATGAATCTAAATATTAATGAATTTAAAGGTACGCAAAGCAAATATATTATATTTCTATAATACTGTCAAAGATGCTGACTTTTATGCAAAGTGGAGTAATATTCTAAAGAGTGATTTTTTAAGAGCTATAGGAAAGGCGGGGTTGGTGCGCGACTACCATTCGGAATTCACAGAGAGAACCTCGGTTCGAATCTCGGTGAAAACACCAAAATTAAGAAAAACATATTTCTAATAGCGGTCGCCCCTCGGCAAGCAATGGCAAACCTCCCAGTGTACTTCTGCCATGAAAAATCTGCCATTCGGAGTCGGCTTGAAACTGTAGGTCTCTCTATCCAACATCAAGACGCACGCCATTAAGTGGAAGAGGAGCTCAACCAAACACCCAAAAAGGGTTTACGCACCAATTTTTTAGCTATTAACTTTTTAAACAGTTGGTTTAAACAGCAGACGCACCTTTCATGTTTTGTTTCACTGTCAAACAACTTCAGTTTGGTCAATAATTTAACCATGAATCGTCTAAAAACGAACAACGCTTGCAAATCATTGAATTTTATTATAAAAATGCGTGTTCGGTTAAGAAAGTTTAAGTTGGCCGAAGATCCACTTTTTTATCGAAAAATTGTGTTCAGCGATGAAGCTCATTTTTGGATCAATGGGTAAGTAAATAAGTAGAATTGTCGATTTTGGAGTGAAGATCAGCCAGAAGAATTGCAAGAGCTACCAATGTATCCAAAAAAGGTCACATTTTGCTGCGGTTTATGGGCTGGAGGTATCATTGGACCGTACTTCTTCAAAGATGCTGCGAATTGTAACGTAACTGTGAATGGTGAGCGCTACCGTGAAATGATATCCAACTCTTTTTTGCCCAGAATGCAAGACCTTGACTTGCATGACATGTGGTTTCAGCAAGACGGTGCCACATGCCACACAGCGCGCGTAACAATGGAATTGTTGAGAGGCGAGTTCGGCGAACATTTTATTTCACGTTCGGGACCTGTCAATTGGCCACCCAGATCGTGCGATATAACGCCTTTAGAGTATCTTTTGTGGGGCTATGTTAAAGATCATGTCTATTCAGACAAGCCTGCTTGAATTAACACATTGGAAGACAACATTAAAGCATTTAAATGTGAGATACCGGCCGAAACATCGGAAAGAGTATGCCAAAATTGGACTAATCGGATGGACCATTTGAAGCGCATTCGCGGTCAACATTTGCATGAAATAATTTTCAAACATTAAATTATATGGACTGTATTATCGATTAAAATATAACTTGCATGCATTTTTCTGAATTTTACGTGTATTTTTTTGAAAAGCTTTCCTATAGCTCTTAAAAAATCACCCTTTATATACATATATGGATTTTTTTAAGTTTATAATGATTAAAAAAAGCTTTCAAATAAAACTGTGTAAACACATGTTTCAGTAAAGTTTTTGAACTTTCAATCCAGTGGAAATGGGGGTGTATGTAGATTTCTGCCGGCCACTGTATATTGAATGCAATTAGATGAAATAAATTGCTTTAAAGTGCTTATAAAGCAATTTTATCATCATCAATTACTAGAGTTCCAAGTTGGAGCATAGGACCACATAATTTACTTATCTTTTATTTAATTTTAATATTTTTTTTTGCATCATTGTCCCTGAAAAACATAAGCATACAAGTTTCAAACTTTGTGTAAAAAAAGAGATTGTCTGTAAAGTCGGTTTACTGACGATAGTTTAACGTGATAACGTCATAAGAAAATACTGATTGAATGGTTGCATTTTTTAAAAGAAAATTTTAATTTTATTTGTTTGATAGATATTTTGTATGGATATAGAGAATGAGTTAACATTAACATAACATAATATACTTTAACATAACATAACATAACATAACATAACATAACATAACATAACATAACATAACATAACATAACATAACATAACATAACATAACATAACATAACATAACATAACATAACATAACATAACATAATATAACATAACATAACATAACATAACATAACATAACATAACATAACATAACATAACATAACATAACATAACATAACATAACATAACATAACATAACATAACATAACATAACATAACATAACATAACATAACATAACATAACATAACATAACATAACATAACATAACATAACATAACATAACATAACATAACATAACATAACATAACATAACATAACATAACATAACATAACATAACATAACATAACATAACATAACATAACATAACATAACATAACATAACATAACATAACATAACATAACATAACATAACATAACATAACATAACATAACATAACATAACATAACATAACATAACATAACATAACATAACATAACATAACATAACATAACATAACATAACATAACATAATTTTTTGGTGCGTGCAGCTGGCTACATAGAATTATAAGACGTTATCACGTCAAAAAATAATAATAACATTAAAACAACAGGTATTATTAACAAACTTGGTTTTATTTTAAATTCTTCAAGTAAATCAAATTAATAATAATCAATAAGAAGGCATATGCAAATACAAATAAGTGAATTTATATATGTACATATGCGCATATACATACACATATACGCTCACTTATTTGTCGCAAGCAAGGTAACACTAATGAGCAAGGTAACGACACATTTTTTCGTGCGTGCAGCCTGTTAAATCGAATTATAAGACGTTATCACGTCAAAAAATCCACAAATGTTCATCAAAACTTAATGCCTTTTAATCAGAATTTTTACAAAGGTCTCGAATACGCAGCTTTATAGCTCATTGAATCTTCGTATAACCATTCTCATTTTTAGAAAAATGTCAAGTACACAGCCTTATAGTCCATTTTCGCTGGCGAGCTAGTGTTTTTTCTCCATGTAACGAATGATCCAAACTATTTACAGAATGTTATTAATATTTCATTAACTGGTATAAAGCTGACCCAAAAACATTTAATTAACATTTATTAACAGCAAAAATGCTCTAGAAGAGACTAATAATTAATCTTTCATAGGATATCTTCATGTTAAAAGGCACCAGTTACTAGCATAGAGAAAAAACTTATATAGCATGAGCTACTACAGCTGCTAGCAAGGCAGCTGGTGGTAAGGCAGCGCTCAAGTAATAGATTGGACTGCCGAGATGAAATCAAAAACCTGTTCACCTCTTCTGTCACATTTACGGGTGTCCGACAGAGTGGGTTGAGTGTTAGTGGCGTAACAGAGTCTGAGAGATAAGTCTACAGTATCTCAACAATTGCTTCGTTTATTTCAAGGCTAAAATATAATTACTACTTTTGCAGACCACTTAGAGTTAATATGGGCTTAAATTACCACAGACGGTTAAATAAATAAATAAAAAAAAGTAAGTTCAGAAATGTATAAAATCCATTCTTTGAAACCGAAAAGTCAAGCGGAATAGAACTCGAGATTTCATTGAATTCTCTTAGAGCGCGGGCAATAAAAAAATTACGCGCATAATTCGTGTTAAGAAATGTAAGATGAAATCGGTAAGTATTGCGTAGAGATCCAGTAAGGATATGAAAGTGAATGCTAAGTAAAAGGGATGAAGAATCAATTTCTCCTTTAATTACATTAAAAACAAAGGGCAGTGAGAGTATAGACCTTCTAACGTCTAGAGACTTTATGTTAATTAAAGTTAAACAGGAATTGAGAATTTTAACGAGCTGAGAGCATATTTAAGAAACACCTTCTGTACACATTCAATTCTGTCAATTGCAAAAAGCCATTGAAAGAACAGAGAACGAAATCCAGCGAGGCTCATTTATGAATAGAATTGTATGAGAAAGTCTATCAAATGCTTTAGAAAAGTCCGCCTAAAGTAAGAGTGGCTGTTAAGAATCAAAAGTAATCAAGCTAAAAATAGTAGATTCCATATAATTTAATGGTTCACTGCAAGCTTTTACTTGTGTACCGCTTGTGTTTTTGCAGTCATTTTATTGTATATTGACCCAAAGCTTAGTAGAAGTAATTTTTTATGGTTTCTACTAACAATAAAAAAATGTACGAATAAATGAAGTCAATGAATGCTTAACTGCTACGTTGAAAAATGTTTCAAATAGTCACATAAATTTTTAGGCGAAGCTTCTAAAAACTATGGTCTTTCAAAATAAAATAACTTCGAGCTAATTTGTTGTTACTTTGCTGGTGCCAAACATTAACCTTTTGCAGCTGATGCTGCAATTTAGTCTCGTTCAAGTTTTAATTTTTATGCCTGCATTTCAATTTTTCCAATCTGTGCAGAAAAAAAAAACGTTTTTACGACCAAAAATGTTATCAACATGAATACATACCAGATTATACAGGCACATAAAAGAAATCTAGCATTTTTTTTTTAGTTTTCAATCTTCAAAGCTCGCCCATTTTAATAACATTTTTATCTATCTTTGAATGCCATAAAATGGAATCAAGCACATCTACGCGTTTCCTCCTTGATCTAACTATTTTGGGCATCCCAAGATAAACCTACAAACATTTATTTCCGAATTCTATTCATATTCCACATAGCACCTACATTCACATGCACGCATGTCTGTACTCCCTTTCGCTGTGTTATCGCCACCAAGAAAATTTTGCCACCAATTTTAATCGCTTTTGGCTAACAAATCAAGAGGATAATTTGATTTTCATTGTTGTGCGAAACGCTGTGAATAAATAATAAATTTGATACCCAACTGCAAATCGCATCAGTAACATAAGCCTATAAAAAAAACACAAAAAGCAACAAAAACATACTTAGGTTAACGTGATCACATAACAACAGTTAACCTATTCTCCTCCTCTACTGGAGTAGATATTCAATTCGCCAGCTTTTCGTGGAAAATTACACTTTCACACAAATTGGATTAAATTCCTTTAAGGTTTCGTATTTCCGATTTCATTCAATTTCAATGACCAATGAGGCAACCAAGCGTGCTATGACTGAATTCCAAGTCGCCATGTGATTTTGGTCAATGTGAATATTACCCTGCAGAGAAATCCACTTGTAACGAACTGATGTGCTTGTGGTGAATATAAAAGCATGACTCGTTTGGGTATCTACCCTTTCCCATATAAGCAACTGATGGATTTTAGATGGCATTGCCTTAGGAAGGTTTATGGAGTAATTACCCTTTTACGAAATCTTAATTTACGTTTTTAATCACTTCTAAGTTATACAACAATG
Organism: Anastrepha obliqua; assembly: GCF_027943255.1. NCBI lineage: Eukaryota > Metazoa > Arthropoda > Insecta > Diptera > Tephritidae > Anastrepha > Anastrepha obliqua. The sequence continues at coordinate 171,728,619 of NC_072892.1, forward strand.
TGTAGTCTGTCCAATAGAAGCGCGAAGGTCATCACATAGAAACTAAAGGTGATTTTTAAGCTATCAGTTTGGTCTATAATTTAACCATGAATCGTCTTACAAACGAATAACGCTTGCAAATCATTGAATTTTATTATAAAAATGCGTATTCTGTTAAGAAAGTTTAAGATACACTTTTTTATAGAAAAATTGCCTTTAGCGACGAATCTCATTTTTGGATAAATGGGTACGTAAATAAGTAGAATTGTCGATTTTGGAGTGAAGATCAGCCAGAAGAACTGCAAGAGCTACCAATGTAGATAAGGTCACAGTTTGGAGCGGTTTATGGGCTGGAGGTATCATTGGACCGTACTTCTTCAAAGATGCTGCGAATCGTAACGTAACTGTGTACGGTGAGCGCTACCGTGAAATGATATCCAACTTTTTTTTGCTCAAAATGCAAGAGCTTGACTTGCATGACATGTGGTTTCAGCAAGACGGTGCCACATGCCACACAGCACGCGTAACAATGGACTTGTTGAGAGGCGAGTTCGGTGAACATTTTATTTCACGTTCGGGACCTGTCAATTGGCCACCCAGATCGTGCGATATAACGCCTTTTGATTATTTTTTGTGGGGCTATGTTAAAGCTCATGTCTATTCAGACAATTCAGACAAGCCTGCTCCAATTAACGCATTGGAAGACAACATTAAGGCATTTATATGTGAGATACCGGCTGAAACATTGGAAAGAGTATGCCAAAATTGGACTAAGCGGATGGACCATTTGAAGCGCAGTCGCGGTCAACCTTTGCACGAAATAATTTTCAAACATTAAATTATATGGACTGTACTATCGATTTAAATAAAAATTTCATGCGTTTTTCTGAATTTTACGTGTTTTTTTTGAAAAACTTTCCTATAGCTCTTAAAAAATCACCCTTTATTTGATAAATGCGAGTCTAGCAAACTTAATTGTATGGGCTTATAATATTTCTAATACGTTACGCAGAAATAACTGCTGGTCATCTAAGTAAACGAAAATGCTCTCTGCTGTCCAACCAGCGACCATCACACACATACGACTCTAAAGCATCCCATGCAATTACTATGAGAGAGCGAGAGCAGTTAACGCCAAATATCATACATATCGCTAGCAGTTACTATGCAAGTGTGAGCCGACTGCTGTGAGAGCGAACAGAGCAGTTAACAGTAAAGAGGAATTAAGTGTGAAGTTCATCTTTATCCGATAAGAATTGGTTAATGGAAGTTCTTTTTCAAATGGACTAGCTTGGAGATGACTACGATTGCTAGCTTTGCTAAGCTTTCAAGATTATTGAAAATTGTTTGGTTAAGAAATAAATATTTTATAATTTATATAGTCACCGACATGGGCTATAATGGCTTTATATCTTCGAGCCACACTTTGTGTTAATTTCTGCGGAAGTAATCAGCTTCAAATCAGCCGAATTCCCCATGATAACTCTTGAGCCGGTCATATTTGTTTTCCTTTGAGTTTTTGCTTAACTTTTACATCAACCTTTTCAATAGAGTTGGCGTCCGGCGACTGTGCCGATCAGTACGACATTTCAATCCCATTTTGCTATTTCTACTTGGGATCGTTGTCCTCTCGTAAAATCCGAGGCTAGTTCTCCCACACATCTTCGCAGCCGACGGTAATAATGCTTTTTGGTAAATTTTATCAATCAGTTTTATCAATCAATTCTATCAACCAAATACTTTATCCGAGAAGTAGCCCTAAACATGAATCCTAACTGGATGTTTCACAGTTTGTTAAAGTTGTCGATTATCAGCAGAATATCAGGACGGACGTATGCAACTATTTGTGGTGTGCGTCTTGACGTTGTTCCACAAATGGAGGGACCTACAGTTTCAAGCCGACTCCGAACGGCTTATATTTTTTATGAAAAGCTTTTTCATGGTAAAACACACTCGGAGGTTTGCCATTACCTGCCGATGGGCTATTAGAAACATTTTTTTCTTCATTTTGGTCTTTCACCGAGATGTTTTCAGATGGTTTAAGGAGCTCATAATAGATGACACCCTTCTGACCCCACCAGATGCACAACATAACCTTTGAAGAATGAATATTTTTTTTCGCTGTCGATGTACCGGGTTCACCTGGTAGGCACCAACGTTTTCGATGCTTATGGTTATCATAATAGATCCGTTTTTCATCGCTAGTGACGATGCGATGCAGAAAACCTTTTCTTTTCTGTCGATCAAAAAGCATCTCACACGTCAACAAACGTCTCTCGATATCCCAAACGTCTCTCCTTCAATTGATGTTTCACCCCGTTACCTGCTTTCTGAACTATTCCCAACCCGTGCCAACGTTTACCAATGATTGATCTGTCAACATCCAACTCTTTAGGCATATCATCAAGGGTTCGATATGCGTCCTCATCCAATAATTGTTGCAGTTGAGGATCTAAGAATTTTTTCGGTGGCCCTTCGCGATCTTTATCACTCACGTTGAAATTGCCACTTTGGAAGCGTCCAAACCACTATTTAGAAGTATCCAAAAAAAAAAGTGTTATCTATACATTTATAAAAAAATTTAGCTACTGGAATGGAGTTTAAGAAATGGGCACATGACCCTCATGATCCAAGCCGCTACTATTTTCAGATTAGAGACTGCAAGTTCGACATCATCGGACGAGACGGTGAAACTCTCAATGATTTCTAATGGCAACAGGTTAAATCAGTTATTTGAGTCACATGGAATTATCCGCAGCAATATATCACAAAATTAGTCGGATAATCGTTGGTTTGGCGCTTGATGTAGACCCAAAACTACACTAAACCAAACGGCTATGTAGGACAAACAATTTTCTTCTTTATTTTTGTAAATAAACAACCTTTGACCTTTTGGTAAAAGAAAAGAAAAACTAAAGTAAGAATAAGGTATGTTAAAGGATTTATTGTAATTTTTAATTAATAAATTAAATTAAATTAAATAATTTTGAAGGATGTAAAAGCCAATTGGTGTATGGGACAGAACGAATATTAAACCCAGCAAAATAAAAATCTTAAGAAAATAACATAAAATAATATTTATTTGCAGCGATCTGCGTGACTGCGGCAACTAGCGAGGAATAACCCTGCTAAACACCTTCTACAAAATTGTAGCTGTGATCATACAATGCAAGCTCAAAGATATTGAATGCCCCTTAAGGACGAGCAAGCTGGTTTTCGCCCTCACCAAAGCTGTGTTGACCAAGGCAACACACTTCGGATTATATTAGAACAGTCAGTTGAGTGGGGATCCCTGCTCTACATGCTGTTCATAGAGTAGAAAGGGAGTTTCCGTCAAGATAATCCGCCTCACCAAAGCCCTCTACGAGAACTCCGAACTGGCAGTGCTTCACAAAGGCGATATCAGCGATGAATTCCCTACCAGGCATAAGGCAAGGTTGTCCCCTGTCGCACTTTCTATACGCCATCGCTCTTGATGACGTCATGAGCAAACTGAACTGCACAAAAAAGGCATCGTATGAAGTTTCACCAGACATCTTGAGCATCTGCACTTCGCCGATGACATCTGCCTCCTCTCTCCCAAGGCTATGAGATTAACCGCAATAACGCAAGGCAGATATTAGTTGAGGATATCTGGTGGAACTCGTCGAAAGCTTCTGCTACCTCGACTGTATCATCACGGGAGATGGCGGAGCTGATGAAGATGTCAACTGTAGGCTAAACAAAGCAAGTGCGGCATTCGGGCGAATGCATACAGTATGGGGCAGTTAGCAAATCTCCAGGCGCACTGAACTACGAATATTCGACTCATGCTGAAGTCCGTATTGTTGTACGGAAGGGAAACATGGCTGGTCTTTAACACCATCACCCAGAGGCTAAAGTCTTTCATCAACAAATACCTCCCCATCATCTGCAGAGTATTCTGGCCAAACACCATCAGTAATGACGCGATGTGATGATTAACGAACAAGGAAGCCATCATTAGGCAAATCAAATGCAGAAATTGCGATGTTTGGGTCACACGTTGAGAAAACTACCAGATAGCATCACGAGAAGGGCACTGGACTAGAACCCGCAATGGAGCAGAGGTAGCGGTCGACCAAAAACACTTGGAGAAGGTCGATGTTGCGCGAACTAGCAGATGTCGACATCTCATGGAACTGTGCAAAAACATAAGCACAGAACCGTGCACAATGTAAGAGTTTCATCGAGGCCTTATACTCCCTAGAGAAGTGAACAAGAAAAAAAATTTATGTGCTCCGTTATTTATTGTAACTGATACTAGTCGTCGTGTCATCGATTTTACGAGTGACTGAAGGATCTTAAGGACGTCTTTATGCCATTCCTATTGAATAGTTTCTTTAAGGTGAAACAGGCTAATAAACTTGTGTCCGCTTTTATATACTTGCATGCTAAGAATAATCCAGAGGTTTTTTATTGGATTTAGGTCTGAACTAACTGCGGGTCACTTCAACACAAGAATATTTTTCGACGCGAAAAACTTCTTTTTATGGTTAGCGTTGTGCAATTGAGCATTCTCGTTGTTGATATGTCCAAGACTCACCGTGAAATTCTTCGGCAAAATTCAATAGAAGATGATCCAATACATCTGAGTAATTTTCAGCATTCATCCTATGCGAAATTAAACAAATTTCCATGGTAGCTAAAACACCCCAGGTTATTATAGAGCCACCGTGGAAGTTTCGTGGTTAACGAATAGGTCTCCCATACTTCTGACAACCGTCAGGCTCATCCAGATACATTTTTTTTTTCATCGCTAAAAATTATGGATTGCCATTCATCATCCCAGAAATTATGAATTCAAGTTTAGTTCTATAAGGTGAAGTCCAAAATAAACAAGACTGGAGTCACAAAACTGTTTTTGATGGCGACATCTTTTTAATGAGTTAGTACTTTGAAAGTTACACCAGTTGACTTTCAGTAAAAGGTTGGTGATATTCGGTTCAGTGAAAGCAAAGCTATTGCGTCTAAAGTGTCAGTATGTTTGTGTCATCGGTACAAAAATAAGTTTCGAACAAGGAGCTAATTTCAAATTTTGTTTTAAAATCGGAAAAATATTTACCGAAACATTTGAATTGATGAAAAAAGTTTAATTCGTGCCAGAGCTCATGAGGGGTTTACACGTTTCAGAGATGGTTGTGAGGACATAAATGACAATAACCATACGGGGCGCTCCAAATCAGTAATCACCAAAAACTCCAACGAAATTGTTCGTAAATTTATCAAAAATGAACCGAAATCATTGTTGAAATTAATGGAATCGGAGTTGAATATCTCCAAAACATTGATTTATCGAATTTTAACTGATCATTTGGGGTTACGAAAGGTCTGTGCACGTTTCAATCCACTTTGCCGAAACTGAGAACCAAAAATTGCTCAGAATCCAACATTTGAAAGGCCTCATTAAACAGGGAAAAAAGAAGAAAGAGAAAAGAAAACTTTCCTTTCCTTCCACCACCCAAAAAATCGCGTTTAGAGAGGTCAAAAATCAAGTCGATCCTCGTTTGTTTTTACGATTCCAAGGGAATTGTTCGCAAGGAGTGCCAATGAGCCAAACCGTTAGTGGAAATTTCTATCTTCGTGTTTTGAAGCGAATTCATCGAATTCGCTCTGAATACCGAATATCGCGGAGGAGGAACATGGAGCTTATTGCATGATAATGGACCATCTCATCGATCCACTCCGATCCACTCTTGTGACTGCTGGTTTGACTAGAAATCGCATTTTAACCATCAATCACTTACCGTATCTGCCTGATATGGCTCCCTGTAATTTCTACCTATTCGGAAAATTGCAGTTGACCATGAAGGCCATCCCAGAGGCTTGAGCCGACATCCTGAAAGACATTCCTGTCAATCACCTGAAACATTCTTTCGAAAAGCTTTTAGATCGCGTAAAACAGTGTATCGAGGCCAGAAGTGACTGTTTTGAATAAATAAACTCGAAGTTGTCAGAACAAAGCTTCTGTCGTTTTTATTTTAGCTCAGTCTTGTTTATTTTGGACTTCACCTTGAATGTGGCGAGGTGTAAGCTTCGGCTCAGCTAGTCTATTTTAAATTCGAATCTTCACTCAAAATTTGCTGTGCTCTTCTCTTCGTAACACTGGGAGATAGTTCACATTTAATTTGGTTAGGGCTGGTATTTTTATTGGCAGTCAACCTTCTTATCTCTCTGTTACACCTGTCGTCAATCTTAGGCCTCGGAGCGGTTCTTTTAATTTTTCCATATCGGATCGTATTTTTATTTCGATTTACTTTTAGCGCTATTTTGCGAACTGAAACTCCCCAATCACTATAAGCTAGAATACTAGCACGCCCCTCGGTAGATAGCTGCTTTATTTTTGTCATAGTGTCCTAAAAAGTTATTTTCCCAGAATGAAAATTATTTATTTGCTAATGGAAACTACTCAACTTCCCTATAAGGAATATTTTAAGTTGAGAAATGTATGTGAAAAAGAGATGGTGGCTTAAGGGGGCAGCCTGCTTTAGAGGCTTCCCAAAATCGATTTTTTGTTTGCATAAATGTCTTCCCAAACTATCCAAGAATGTGTCCTTAAAATTTCAGAAGCAAATTCAAAATACTTTCGGAGCTACAGAAGACATTGTGCGCAAGAGTCGAGCAGGTATACGAGCGGCCGGATCGCTCGAAGTGCGATTTCTCGGTTTTTTATTTATGCGATTTTTCCTAATTGGCGGGAAAGATAGGGAAAAAGTTAAACGTCCTATTGAAACGAGATAACATTGTATTTCGGAATTAAATTATCTTCTAGTTGGACCTAAAAAACCTTAAGAAAGTTATGATTAACCCACTTTTTAAACAATCTAAAGTGAATTTGTTTTTCCAAAAAAATTAATTTTTTTTAAATTCGCGAAAAGTGGTTGAATATCTCACTTTACGTTTAGTTTTCTTGGTTTAACTAGCGGCTATACTATACTTAAATAAGATTTTTTTTGGGGTTTTTGGTTTCAGATGAAAATTGCGACCTGCATCTTTCCCGCCGCTAGACACATGCACACTCGAAGCGCATCGGCAAAATACTTGTACCAGGCATAATATAACTTGTATATTAATGAAAAAATTTTAGAGGACTGTTGAAATATATAGCAATAAAACGAGAAAGTTTTGTTTCAATCGAATATTTCTTTCCTTCCCAAAAAAATCCAAGAAAAAATCGATTGTTTGAAGCCTCTAAAGCAGGCTCCTCCCTTAAATATTTCGCCGTCTCGTTGGAACGAAATGTCGTCAGTATTTAGCTGATTAATTTTTGAAAACAAAAAATTTTCATTTCGAAAGAAATAGAAAGTGCTTTATAAACTTCACGAACAGATTTATTTATTTATTTTTTTTTAATAAATTTTTACAATTTTTAAGCGTTATTCTGGCTTCAAACCAAGGCGCATTTATTAAAGGTGGTGGCACTAAACCAGCTACAACGTTTTTTTGAAAACAAAAAATTAATTCGCCTTGTTTTATTTCGTGCTGACAGCCACATGAACACAGTAGAAGAAAAAACAATAAATCAGCTGACTTACCAACACCATCTTTAATAGATTCGCCTTGCCTCGAATGCTTCATAATGACTTGCCGAATCCTTCTGAGCAGAAATGTCAAGACATGCGATATATATATTTTTTATTACTTATCAAAAAACATTACTTTTAACTATTACCATGTATTTGATACTTTACTGTTATATGGTAGTTTAAGCTGCCTTCTTTTCCAGATATAAAATAAAGTCGTGCTAAAAATAACCTTAAAAAATAACCTTAGGGTTGCAACATGAAAACCCTAATAAATATTTATAAGTACAAATACCCCACATAACGATTTTCAAAATCAATAATTAATTAAAAATATTTTAAAATATCAGTTACGGCCCTGCTGATGCAAACGCATTTGTTATCTCCGCCCATTGGAAGCGCGAACCCGCTCTCTGCTACTCTCTACTCCTCAGCCCAAATGGTCCGTTTGCGTATAGTGCAATGCAGGCAGCGCGTGAGTGCCCGAGTGTTGGTGTTGCAGGTGGTATTGGCTTAACGGGAGTGAATAAGAGTTGGCATGTGGCTGATACGTGGCATAGCTGTGTTGACGCCGTGGCACTTTGTGCACAATTGTCTTCACGATGGGCACTTGAACGGGGTAGGGATAGTAGACAGGCTTTGCCACCTGCTTCTCAACCATAAAAGGAACGCGACGCTCCACAACAAATGGCACGGGCCGTTCCACTGGGAAGGGCTTCACCTTCTCCACCGGTATGCGCACCTCCTGCACTTTCGGCACGGCCACGGTTTTCGTGACGGGCACACGAATGGCGTACGGACGCGGTATGGCGGTGACAATGGGCTTCGGGATGGGGATGGGTATGGTCTGGTTGTAGGGCACTTGAATGCGTTCGTAATCCGCGATGGTGGGAATGTGCTTGGTCACCTCAATGTGACGTGCAAGTGGTACGCCGGCAAGTGCAGCCGAGCTGGCAGGTGTGTGCCGCACAGTGCTCGTAATGGGTGGCAGCGCGTAATGCGAAGTGCCAACTTGCTGATGGTATGGCGCTGATTGTTGATGGTGTGACACTGACGCGTAGTCGTGGTGAAGGTGGTTGGGGTGGTGGTGTTGGTGGTGGCCACGGCGGTTGGTGCCATCGTTGCTGCTGTCGCTGCCATTGTCGTCGATATTGTTATGCGTGTCATCAATTTCGTTTACGCTGTCATCGGCGAGCCGTGACACATGTCTTGGATAAAAGTTGGCATGCGCTTGTGTGAGTGCGTAGTGGTAGAGTGATGGTGCGTTCGAGGTGTCGTCAACATTTTCGCGAATGCTTCTTTTGTTGTTGCCCGAACGGCTGTGAATGCTGCCGTTATTTGGCTCGCCGTTATTAAGGTTGCTGCCACTGCTGCTGATATCACTGCCAATATGCAAATTTTTCGATCTTGGCAACAAGCTGAGCCGCCCTGCGTTGCCAATCACCTGCAGCGACGGCAAGTACGTGGTGTCACGCCTGTGATGCCGTAACTGTTGTTGCTGGCGGCGAAGCGCGGACAGCGGGACTTTGTCAATTGGGCGCATTGCTTTTGCTGGATGTTGTTGGAGACGCGGCAAATGCTGATGCAGTGAAAAATGCATAAAATCTGGAATTTTGCGGAGCTGATGTGACAGTTGAAGTTGCTGTTGCTGTTGCTGGTGTTGGTACTGCGCTTGCAACTGCTGTTGTTGTTGTTGCTGTTGCTGTTCTTGTTGTAGTTGCGGTTGTTTTGTGTAGTAACGCAATTTTCGCTTGTCATTTTCATAATTTCCGATATTCGCGACTTTATTAAATTGCTGCAACACTGCCTTGTCCACATCGTCACTGCTGTCGAACAGGGCCAATGGCCGCAACTGTGGTTGCTCGCGCCCATGTTCGTGTTCCTGCCCGTCCGACTTTGGTTGCTGTGCTACTTGCAGCGCTTCCTGCCCGTGCGGCCCCTGCTGCTCCTCTTGATTATGGTAATTAGAAAATTGTTCAATCTGGTAAGTGGGCTCCAAATAATTTTCATAGCCCGGCAAGCGCTCCTCAAAATAACTGCCGCCGCCCTGATTGCTGCTGTCAACATCAGCTGTCGCTTCATATTGCTGGCCCTCCATGTTGGCCGCACCAGCCGCCAGCGCTTGCTGCATATGCTCCGCATACTCACCCATGTCGTACCTGTACATTTCATATGCGTCATCTGCGCGCAATTTAACACCATCACCAACCCCGCCACCATCACCACCAACGCCAGCGTCCCCATTCGCGTAATTATCTTCATTGATTTCGTAATCAATTTTGCCTTCAGGCGCTGCATACGCATAGCTATCCACGCCATCCGCACTCGCGTCGCGTTCTTCCCTGCCTGCTTTCTCGCCCCCGTTTGCCGGAAAGTCACCGCCTCTATGCGCATCGCTCACAACTGCATTCAAGCTGGTAACATAGTGTTGGCCTGCAGCAGTCATTGTTGTTGGCACAAATCCAGCTGCTGTCATTGCCGCCTCATCTGTTGCCATTGCCGCGTGCCTCTTTCCAGCGGCGCTGCGCCATTGTGCCATTGGATCGGGCGTAATTACTGTCATTGCGCCATTTTTATCACTGCCTACGCTGCTATTTTCAAAATAATTTCGGTATATCGATGTAGCCGCCATATCTGCACCGCCTACATCTCGTGCCGCCACAGCGGTTGGCGGTTGATAATAGCGCGGTAATTGTTGTGAGTAATCTTTTGCGGTCGCCGCTGCGGTCATGGCTGCCGTCACGGCAGCGGCTGCTGCTGCCGCTGTCGCCGCATCCTCGTAGTTTCTATTATTGTGATAATTAGTTACTGCGGCTGTGCCACTGGCGATGGTTGTTTTCGCAGTAGTTATCGCGGCCACATAGCGCGTTAGTAGTGGCGGCATTATAATACAAATGCCGATTAGTAACGGCCAATTGGCGCTGCACAAGCAACTGGGAGTGCGCATTTTATTTGTGCGCGATTTATTTTTAAGGGCAATGATTTTCCACTTGGTGTTCTATGTATCCTTTTATGGCCAACTTTTGGAGGTAGGCTCCGCAACTTGGGTAGTCCTGTGTGTTTCGCGCGTATCCGATAGCGAATGACCAGTTGGGTTGCGTGTGGATTTGAAATCAAATGTGGCAATGCGTACTTGCCGCCTCCACTTTTATATGCACCTTGAAACTCTCAGTAATGCCGCTCACGGCGTGTGGGATAGAGTTTCATAACCATGTAAAATTGAGTTACATACAAATGCATTCTAGTAGGCATTGCTGCTTTTACTACCTTTGCTCAAATTTCTTACCTTCACCTTTGTGGTTTTACGTTGTGGCTCTTCGTGATGTTTGGTGCGTGCAACGTATGAAATTTGATATCGCTGGTATGAATCCAGATGGCCGCTGCAAGTTCACTCCCAACTATTTCTTTACTTACTTTTATTTTCTATTTAGGTCTATTTTTCTATTTAGGTTTATTTTCATTTTTCTGTTACGTTGTGACTCTGATTACGTAAGCTTTTGATAATAGCAGTGAAACTTGGTCGATTACCTTATCAAATAGCGAAACGTACAACGGGTTGTTGTTTGGGGCCAGAGTTAAACTAATTCCAAACTAAAAATTGTTTTTTTCTAGTCGCAATATTTCCTCAATTTTTTGGTCAAGTCCTAGGAGAAGTCCAAAATAAACAAGACTGGCGTCATAAAAATGTTCTTGACAGCGCCATCTTTTTAATGTGTTAGTGCGTTGGAAGCCACATCCCCAGCTGACTTCCAGTGAAAGCTTGGTGACATTCGGTTCGGTGGAAGCGAAGTTATTGCGTCTAAAGTGTCAGTATGTTTGTGTCATCGGTCCAAAAATGAGTTTCGAACAAAGAGCTAATATCAAATTTTGTCTCGAAATCTGCAAAACATTTGAATGGATGAAAAAAGTTTATGATGATACCCATCTCGTGCTAGAGTTCATGAGTGGTTTACACGTTTCAGAGATGGTTGTGAGGACATAAAAGGCAATGAACATACGGGCCGCCCAAAATCAGTAATCACCGAAAAGTCCATCGAAATTGTTCGTAAATTTACTAAAAATGAATCGAAATCATCGTTGAAATTCATGAAACCGGAGTTGAGTTCCTCCAAAACATCGATTTATCGCATTTTACCCAGTCATTTGGACTTACGAAAGGCCTGAGCATGTTTCATTTCGTACAAGTTAACTGAGGACCAAAAATTGCTCAGAATTCAACATTCCAAAGACCTCTTTACAGAGACGAGAAAAAACGAGAACTTGCTTTACATCATTATAACTAGTGATAAAACGTGGTGCTTCCAACATGAATCTGGAGCTAAGCGTCAAAATGCCGATTGGAAGGCCACAATTGAGCCACCACCCAAAAAATCGCGTTTGGAGAAGTCAGACATCAAGTCGATGCTCAATTCTTTTTACGATTCCAAGAGAATTTTCCACAAGGACAAATGCGCCATCTCTTCGATTCACTCCTGTGACTAAAGTTTTAGCTAGAAATTGCATTTCAACCATCAATCACTCACCGTATTCGCCTGATATGGATCCCTGTGACTTCTACGTATTCTTAAAATTGCATTTGCGCATGAAAGGAAATCGTTTTGCGTCCGTACATGTCATCCAAAGGGCTTGTACCGACATCGGGAAGTACATACCGGTCAATGACTTAAAACATTCTTTCGAAAAGCTTTTAGATCGCGCAAAATAGTGTATCGAGGCCAGAAGAGACTGGTTTGAATAAATAAACTCGAAGTTATCAGAACAAAGCTTCTGTCGTTTCTAATTTAGCTCAGTTTTGTTTATTTTGGACTTCTCCTTGTATTACTTCAAACCGTCCCTACATCTTCTACAGAAAGTTCGACAATATATATGCAACAAGGCATGTACCACGATGGAGAGAATAATGAGGTAGCGCTGATCAAAGGATGATAGATATACAAAGTGAGATGTTGTTGTTCTTGCAGCAGCTTACTAAACCCTGTCAGTGCAATGTAGATTACCGGCGCTCATTATCTAGCTCATCTAACGGTTGGATCCGGAAGCTTGCTGTTTCAACAGGTTGGATCCATTGGAGAGAGTGGTAGATGAGTGGGTTTGATAGGGCATGTCAAAAGGTGGTTAGTATCGTGCGGGGTACCTTCACTTACTGGACATATGTCTGGTATGTCGGGATCAATTCTGGATAAGTAGGAGTTTAAACTGCTACAATATCAAGAACGTAATTGTGCTAAGGTTACGCGGGTCTCTCGGGTTAGCTGGATCTCTTCATCTGCTGTGGGTGGCGGTTGGACTCCGATTACGGCATTCAGAGGTCGCGCGCTTATGAAGGTGGTAAGTGTCTCCCTATGAATGTCGTTAAGTGTATGTCTAAAAACATTCCGGTCCAGTAGTTGCCGGTTAGTTCTGTTCTGGATCTCGTCGGAGTAGTTGAAGAGATGTCTCCTGACGTTCCGGGGAGGCGGTTCGTGTCTACATAGGTGAAACGTGCGGTAGCACCAGAGTAGAAATTGTTTGCTGAGCAGTTTGTGGTGTTCCTTTACAAGAAGTAGGTATCTGTGCCTCATTATGTAGGTGTAGTAAAGGGGACTTTCGATAGGCATCCCGTCCCTGTGCGAATAGCTGTGTTTTGTCAAATCTGAAGCTTTGTTCATGTCACTAGCTCCAAACGTCCAGGTAAATGCAGCATAACTCAGAACGGTCCGGCCAATTGCTTTCAATGTCGCCAGCAACATTTCTTTGTCTTTACCCAAAGTACTGCCAGCTATGGATTTGTGTGCGCAGAGAAGGAGACCAAAGTATCGAAGGAAACTATCAACATTTTGTGTCGTATATGTGTCGTCGACTTGAACATTGAGCTGTGGTTTGACCTCCTTTGTATCATAGTTTGATCTCCTTTGGTGGTAAAGAGGGTCGCCGTGGACTTGGTGGGGGAAAGTTGCAGATACTTCGCAGTGAAAAAGCGAGAAAGACTGGTACGATAAACGTTTACTTTGGCGCACGAGCCATCACCCGACGCCATTATCGTACAATCGTCAACGTAGGAGACCAGGGAGATTCCCTCTAGCGGCTGGAGGAGCTTCGCGATGTAGAAGTTGAAGAGCAAGGGTGAAAGGACACCACTTTGCGGAAAACCTTGCTTTATCTTTCTATGTTTAGAGTTTTTGTCTCGAAAAATTACTGCCGAGTGCCGACCACTCAAATTATTCGCAGACCACCCCTTCAGCACTGGCGGGTGTGTCGACTGTATAATGTCATTTAGTAGAGTGGAGTGGCTGACTGTGTCGAAACCCTTCTTCATGTCCAACGCTACTAGGACAGTCCTCTCATAGGGACGGCTTTTGGTTAAACCCGCGGTTTATCTGGGTGTTTATGGCGATGAGTGCTGAGGTAGTAGTGTACACTCTTCCGAAACCATACTGATGTAGGGCTGAGGCCAGATATGTCTCGAATGGCTAGTGGAGTTGCATATGCGTCAGAGTTCGCTGAAGGTTCACGGACTACGCTATGGGCATATTTTTGGATATAGAGGGGGCGTTTGATAATGCCACTTTAGACAGTATGTGCAGCTCTGCCAGCAGACATGGTGTGGACCGGCTGCTGGTGAATTGGATTCGTTCAATGCTAGCCCAAAAAATCGTCACAGCGCAAGTGCTTGAAAAGTCTATGTGAATAAGCCAACAATGATTCCAGAAGTGAAAGACAACATTCAGTTTGATATGGGTGAATTGAATGCGAGCGAGTGCTTGAAAATTTTTATTCTCGTATGACCGCTTGCTACACATTGAATCAGTGACGCCAGCAAGAGGAAGCGGGCAACCGCGGTAAAAGCGCAGACACACCAAATTTAGCGAAGACCTCAACCACCTGTGCGATCCTTCTGGCAGAAAAATGTGAAACACAGATGGCGCTCCAAGGAGTACGAAGGCGTTGTTCCTAAGCAACGACAGGTGGGCGTTCCCGCTACTTAGGAGTTATAGCGGCAGGCTAATCACCTACCCTGCCAGAAATCAAAATAGATTAACGAAGCCAACACAAAACAAGGTCTATGACAGCTTATAGACACACTCATGGTGGACATTGAAGATCCTAACCTCATTTGAAGTGGGGTTTTCTGGATGTTTCTCTAAATGCGTGTAAAACGGAAACGAAAAAGATTTTTTTTTCAATATTTTTTTATTTTCGTTTTCAGTATTTTATTTTTTGATCCATTGTTAAAAAGAAAAAATTTTTTGCCCCCTCGAGGTTTGTGCAAAAAGTTGTCAACCTTCAAAAAATGGTCTTCCAAAAAACGATAGTTGCTCGTGGCACGAATCCCTGGACTCACAGATGTCTGAAAGTAAAAATGCAAAAGGGTTCTGTTCAGTATGAATGTCGTTATCGTATGAATTACGATCTTTAAAAAAAAATCACGAAAGAAAAATAAAAAATCAATTTTTGTTTCCGTTTTACACGCTTTTAAAGCCCACAAAACACCATTTCAAATGCGGCGTGGGCCTTAAATGATGTAAATTTTCATATGTAATTGCCATGAGCCATATTTTGAATAAAAAGTAAAAATATTCAGACCTGAAAGAATCTAAATTTTTACATGTTTCATTTTAAAACAACATCAAATTCAAAAAGAATAGAAATTTGCTGCAACTTGAGTTCAAAGAGTGCCCGCTATTTGTCAAAAAAAAAAAAAAGTAGTTACATTCAAAGCCACTGAATAGGTAGGAATGTACGACAGCAGGCAGCAGCTGTTGCCGCAACCGAAGTATTATCTAACACACTGCAATTGCATTTGAAATTTACAAAATTCACGCATTTGTTCACTGCCATTTGCGATTGAAGATAAAATTACAAAACTAAAAACAATAACTTTTACTTACAACAGCGCCGCCGAAGCGTAGCAAGTGACAAGTTGCATGCGCGCTGCGGCACCACAAAGCATTGACACTGGCATTCTGCTCCATGCCATTTCGCCAAACAGGCATTCATCTCGCCAAGCGCATTAATTCCCCCGCAATCACTTTGTTGTTGTGTTGCTTTCAGCGCACAATACTCGTACAGGCGAGTCGAGTGCCAACTGATTATGTTGCGTAGAAAGTGAATGGGAACAGTGCATACAAATAGTCGTCGTACACTCGTATGCATGTGTGTGTGTGTGCGTGATCGCTCTTGTACGTACACAGGCAACACTTGTGTGCAACATGGCGCATTTCAGAGCTTGCACGCGCATCGCTGGCGGATACAATTTCACTTAGTGTGCCCTTTGTCTCGATCGCTTTGTTTGCCTGTTTGTTTGCGGGCAAATGTATTTTGTGGCGGCAACCTTGCCACTGAATTGTGGCAGCAAAGTGGTGCACATGTGCTCAGTGGAGACGCTTTTGTATACCCAATACGTAGCTGTCTTGTTGCGCGGCACCAATTCAAATGTGCCATTACATGCGAATGGAAGTGAGCCGCGCTGCGCTTTTGTTGCAATATAAAACCGATTTCCGCCTTTGTTTTGTTTGCGCAGCTTAAATTGTTTTTGAACAATTTTGGAGTGTAAAATTTGGTGTTGATTTTAGAGAAATGTTATATGGTATTTAAATTTTACTCACACAAATTTTTTCGCACACACACACACATAGGAAGTATGGAAAAGGATTGAAAATAAATTTTTTTGAGTATGTTGAATGTTTTTGTTTTTGTTTTGGTCTTCTAAATCAAAATAAATGATTCAGTAGTTCTAAATATTCATATTTATATTTTTGGAAATAATAATTAAATATTTTCGTATAGGTCGGGTAGGTGCGAGACTCAAAACAATCACATTTCAGGTGGAAATTTTCAAATAACAAATTTACCAAAATAAGGGAATGAAAATTGCTATTTATTAACATTTGTTTCATGCATGGCGATGGATTCCTTTGGATTCACAAAATAAATGGGCTCCCGCTCATCGACAATGGGCAAAATAATTTGCGTGCTTTTCTGTCGACCGTAATATGTCCGCTTTGTCAAATTATGCCATTCTTCATGGTATGCCTTAGCCGTGTCAGGATAAAGAATTTGTTGAGTTTAAGATTTACTATGTCTTCCTGAGTGGTCACCATAATTTTCACACATACAGTCACTCGCACCTTATCTGATCTGGATATCAAGAACGCCTTCAACTCGGCATACTGGCCCCGTATTATAAGGGCTCTGGAAGAAAAAAAAACACCAGCATACCTAGTACGGGTTATAAACAGTTATCTGTCGGAAAGAGTACTTCTATATAATACAGATGAAGGTTCTAAGAGATATGCAGTGACGGGCGGAGTACCGCAGAGATCTGTGCTAGGCCCGATCCAATGGAATGTACTTTATGAAGGGGACACTGCAACCCTCAATGCCGAGGAAAGTGCTAATAATAGGATACGCAGACGACATTGCGTTGACCATGGTCGCCAAAACAATCCCTCAGATCTGCAGCGAGGCTACTACAAAGGTCAAACAATGGCTAATGACGGTTAAACTCCAGCTAGCAGGACAAAAAACAGAAGCAGTTCTCATTGCTAGTAGAAAAAGGTTAGAAACGACCACACTAAACATTGATGGGTTTAACGACACAACACAAGCGCTACTAAGATATTTGGGTGTAATGATCGATGCTGCGCGAAAAAGGCGGAAATAGTTTTTAGACTAGACTGAGAGAATGGTCCGCAAATGCGTTACAGGAACTGCGGAAAATGGAATGGGAACGCAGTAGAGAAAGAAGGCAAAGATGTAATGAAGGGTAGACGGTGACCGAAATATAAATGAAGAGCCATAATGGCTAGCTTGGCCCTGCGATGCAATGCTTAAACGGCGGTACCGCAGGGCAGTTAGGGTTTAGTACGTAGGTGTACTGTTTCGCAAGTCCAGTTTAGTAGTAATACTGACTGTGCGTGGTCCCGAATGAGGTGCACCCTTAGCGATCAGTATGAATCGTGCATGCCGTCTATATTGATGGTATCTATGTGAGATTCCCCCTTCGGATAAAAACAATAAAAAAAAAAATAACAAAAAATAAAAAAAATAACAAAAAATAAAAAAAACACGCACACACACACAGAAAGTATGAAAAAGGATGGAAAACTATTTTTTTTTTTTGTGTATGTTGAATGCTTTTGTTTTCGTTTTAGTTTTCTAAATCAAAATAAATGGTTTAGTAGCTCTTAATATTCTTATTTATATTTTTGGGGATATTAATTAAATATTATCGTAGAGTTCGGTGTTTATTCTTTTAACCCTTTGAGGTGCGCGAATAAAACAATCGAATTAGAGGTGGAAATTTAGCAAATTAGAAAAGCTATCAAAATAAGAGGATTGCTATTCACATTCTGTCAAAAAAGTACCGGAAATTATACCATAAAACGCAAAATAATTATTTACTCATCAACATTTATTTTGTCGCCTTCAAAATAGGCTGCGTTCGAAGCAATGCACCAGCGCCAAATGTCAACGATTAGTCCACTCATCAAAGCACCTTTTAAATGCATTCTTCAGCGAATTCTCCTTCCCGGCTTTTATCGACTCAAAGCGACGTCCGCGAAGTGGCAATTTAAAATTTGGGAAAAGGAAAAAATCACAGGGGGCTAAATCCGGTGAATAAGGTGGTTGTGCGATGATATTTGTCGAGTTGTTGGTCAAAAAAGTATTTATTCATAATATGAGCCTTGGGAGACGGTGCGTTAATTGTGCAAGAACCATGAGTCTACTTTCCACAACTTGAGCCGTTTCCTACACTCATTCTCTCTCAAACGTCGCATAATTTCCAAATAATATTATTTATTTACCGTAGAACTATTTGGAATGACTTTCGAGTGCACAATACCATGAGAATCAAAGAAAATGAATAGCATGACTTTCACTTTTGACCGTCTTGGACGTGGTCATTTGGGTTTCGGCTCATGTGGATAGCGCCATGCAGCCGCCTGTTGACTGGTTTGCATGTTAAACTCATATACCCACGTCTCATCACTTGATGTGCTGATGCGCTGGATAAACGTTGGATCCAAATTCATTTGTTCAAGCCACCTTCTTCTCATAAATTTTTTGAAAGAAATTCAACTCCCTTGGAACGAGTCGAGCAGTCACGCGTCTCATGCCCAATTGATGGTGTAAAATGTTGCCAACTCATTCGTGAGACACAACAAGGTCACGAGCTATCTCCCACGAACTTATATGAAGGTTTACCATCACCATTTCCTTGACTTTGTCGACGTTTTCATCCGTTGAAGGCGTTGATGGGCGACCAGATTAGGGCAAATCTTCAACGACTTCTCGGCTCTCTGCGAAAGCCTTGTACCACTCGTAGACTTGTGTTTTTGATAAAGCACATTCGCCATAGGCTTTCTGCAACATTTTCAACGATTTAGCTCACGGAACACAAAATTCAAAACAAATTCTTTATTCGATAGTTTTATCCATAGTGAAAATCGCAAAGCACACCTGCGGTTGACTGATATTTTTTTGACAGAATGTGTTAACATATCTTTCATGCACGGGAATGTAGTCCTTTGGATTTTGAAAAAAAAATGAATTCACAACTGGTACACGCTTTAACAACAGGCAAAATATGTTGTGTGCTTTCCTCCGGACTATATTAACATATCGTAATTTGTCGGCTTTGTCAAAGTATGTCATTCTCCTTGGTACGACTTAGCAACGTAAGGATAAAGAATTTGATTAACTTTAGGATTTCCAATACCCTCACGGGTGACCACCATATATTGTCACAGTCCCGAGTCTAACACATAGACGACACTAATATTATTGCATTCAGCTCTTTTTCAGTTAGTAAAAACTGTCATCATAAAAAAGCAGCTGTCAAAATCTCATGATATTCTATTTATTAGTTGGTGACTTATTGCGCTAGGTAGGTAGGTAGATGAGGTGGCTGTCGCAATGGCACACTTAAACCTTTCGAAGATCCCTTGTGGTACCACTGGAACTTATACTTACCATATGGGTTCCTTTTCAAACCATTCGGTAGCTTTAATAAACGAGCAAAGCTTTGTTGGTTTTAGATGCGCTATATCCGCTAAATCAGTTAAAAATGCCGTGTCAAGAGTGCAGAGCCTCCTTGCCGCTAAGCTTTCACACTCACATAAAAGGTGTTTGACTGTTTCCCCATCTTCTGTATTTAGACAGCTTCTACAGAAATCGAAGTACGGGAGTCCTAACCTTCTAGCGTGGCTGCCTATTAAACAATGACCAGTTAATACACCTATCATTTTTCTTATAGCTTCTCTGTTTAATCTTAACAGGCTTTTTGATCGGCCGCTGTTCCATTTCGGCCATGTCTGTCTGCTTAGTTCGCATGTTGAGAGGTCTTGCCAACTTGTATTTACCTTGTTGATGGTCTCCCTATCCATCAGTAGTTTACAAGTGGCTATAGGCATAGGTATCAGCATCTCATCCGGTTGGAGATCGAACGTTGTATCGAGCAAGTTCATCTGCCTTGCAATTTCTTGCTATATTCCTGTGGCCTGGCACCCAAATAAGGTGTACTTTTTCGTATTTTGATACGTCATTTAGAAGTTTAAAACATTTTATGACTGTTTTTGAAGAGTGTGTTTTAGATTCTACTGCTTTTATTGCTGCTTGACTGCCCTAGTATATGAAGACTTCATTCGTGGATAATACTCTCGTTTTTAATATCGTAAGTTCCTCTTTTATGGCGTTGACTTCCTCTTGAAATGCACTGCAATTATTAAGTAGGCGACATGATTTGCTAACGCCGAGTTTATCAGAGTAAGCCGCCCCACCTACTTTATTATCTAGTTTTGACCCATCTGTGTAGGTGTTTGTATCATTTTCGTTAACACTAAGTCCGTTATCCCATTCTTTTTTCAAAGGTAACGCCGTGATAAAGGATTACTTTAAGTTAATTTCCTTGGCCTTACAGAAATCCGTTGTACCAGGAATGCAGGGGATTTTTCTAAAATTGAAGAGTGCCTTCTATGGCTCGCTCCGGATAGATCGATTTCTCTTAATCTGGGAGTTGACTTGGCAGTTGTCTGCCTCCCGAATTGCTAGATTGATAATAACTTGAGCATAATATTTAGTGCCTCAGTAGGTGTAGTCCTAAGGGCATCGCAGATGCAAAAGCTGGTCATCCTTTGTACATGTTTCATAGTCTTTTTGGTATATTTCTTATCTAATGCCGACCACCATACTGGCATAGCGTAGGCTAGAACTGATCCTACTCTCGCTGCGTAAAGCCAATACACGATAGAGGGTGAAGACTTCAACTTAATCCAATTAACTTTTTACAAGAGTAGAGTGCTATTGTCGCTCTTTTTATTCTATTTTCGACATTTGACTTCCGTCTGAGGTTTCTGTGTAATATTGGACCTAATTAGCGGGCTGCATCACTAGGTGACAGTGCCGTACCACCTGATAAGTGATTTCTGGAACTCTATGTTTCCTAGTAAATACATAAGATGAATTCAGTTTTATTAGAGTTGACGCTTAGCCTATTTGCTCTCGACCAGTCTTGAATTCTTCTTCTTCTTCCTCTTCTTAATTGGTGCGATAACCGCTTACGCGATTTTGGCCGAGTTTAACAGAGCGCTTTCTTTCTCGTGCTAACCGGCGCCAATTGGACACATCAAGTCAAGCCAAGTCCTTCTTCACCTGATCTTTCCAACGCAGAGGAGGCCGCCCTCTTCCTCTGCTACCACCAGCTGCTACCGCATCGAATACTTTCAAAGCCGGAGCGTTTGTATCCATTCGCACGACATGACCCAGCCAACGTAGCCGCTGGATCTTTCGTAAAGCTCATACAGCTCATCGTTCCATCACCTGCGATATTCGCCGTTGCCAATGTGCAAAGGTCCAAAAATCTTGCGCAGAATCTTTCTTTCAAACACTCCAAGCGTCGCTTCATCGGACGTTGTCATCGTCGAAGCTTCTGCGCCATACGTTAGGACGGGCATGATGAGTGCCTAAGGGAGTGTTAGTTTTGTTCGTCGAGAGAGGACTTTACTACTCAGTTGCCTACTTAGTCCAAAGTAGCACTTGTTGGCAAGAGAGATTCTACGTTGGATTTCAAGGCTGAAATTGTTATCGGTGTTAATGCTGCTCCCTAAATAAACGAAGTATTTTGCAACCAGTCTTCAATTATGTTTACTAAACTTGCATGATTAAACAAAGTGTATGAGGAAATTTCCCTCTTACTACCATCGCAACATCATCCGCATAGGCTACCATATGCTGTCTTCTCTCCTTTAGGCTCTTTAACTAGAAGTTTATTTCCAACACCCAGAGGAGCGGGAATAGCGCTCCGCCATGAGATGCTCCTCTACTGACTCTTTTCCTGATCTTTATGGCACCTACGGTAGTAGTCACAAATCTGCGCATGAGCATATTTTTGATGAAATCAACCAGAGTCTCAGAGATCCTGAAATCGGTCAGTGCCCTTATTATGGTGTCCGGTAGGATGTTGTTGAACGCGCCCTCGATATCAAGGAAAGCTAGCTGTGCGTATCCCTTATTATAGGTTGACTTTTCAATTCTGCAACAAGTCAGTTAAGCGCAGTACATCTACCCTCAACAAAGCAGTGCTTGAGCATAGAAATGCCAGAAGATATATTACATATATATTTAGTAGGACTCGCAGACGATATAGCGGCTGTCATACCAGCTCGGGACACTACGCTAGAAGGAAGCTGAACCAAGTTATGATAAGGACGCAAATATGGCTTGAGGACCACGGCCTGGAACTCGCCAAACATAAAACCGAAGTCATCCCTATGACACGAGGTCACATGCCACTCGAGGTCAGCATGCAAATAGGCGATACTTCCTTAGTAACCAAAGGAGTAGTAAAATACTTAGGTATTCTACTTGACTGCAGGCTTACTTTCTGGGTCAAGATACGGCATGCGGATACCAAAGGCAAGCATCGATGGGCCAACACAGAGCAACAGAAAGCTAATTATAGCGGCCACAAGCTCAATTCTCCTGTACGGCAGCGAAGTATCGGAATTGTGCTAAAGCGCAGAGCACTGGGGACTGTGCAATGAACAGCGGCACTCAGAGTTGCTTCAGCCTACAGTCAGCCCACTGTCTCAGGCGCAGCAATTTTTGTTATCAGCGGGCAGATACCCGTTGACCTCATGGTCCGGGAACGAATGGATGGATGGGACTCTAAGAAGAAACACGTCATCAATAGCTTCACAGAACGGAGATGCCAAACAATGCTGCGGTGGCAAAGACGATGTGACACTGCACCGAGTGGCAGATGGACGGCGAAACTTATTCCATCAATTGACAAATGGGTCCAAAGGAACTTGGGGGAAGTGAATTACTTCTTAATTCAGTTCCTCTCCCGCCACGAATACTTCCGGAGATACCTATACGGCATGGACAAGGTAACCGATTCCAAGTACATATACTGCTAAGCGCTGAGCGATGACGCTGAACACACATTTTTTAGTTGTAACAGATGGCTTACGGAAAGAAATGCTCTGAGGGAGCGGATTGGCGACAACGCGCCGAGCAATATAATCAGCAAAATGCTCGAACGCGAGGACAGCTGGAACGTGGTAAAAAAATACATCGAGAACGTGCTACGGAAAAAAAAATTTACCTCGACAGAGTGCAACAAAGTGAAGCCGCACAGATAGAGATACAAGAAGACGAGCCTATAGCATGAAAGCTGGCTACAAATATGGTGGACCCAGAGGAGGTTGAATACAATTGGATGCCGTTCTGGGCGCTTCCGAAGTAATTTAGAAAGGAGTTCCGGGACGGGTGTCCCCCCAGAAGGAGAGGAAGCATGGTCCTGCAGTAGTAGAGGCAGTAGACGCAGTAGACGACGGTCGCTGTAAGAATGTGTTTTGATACGGCAATATTAGGTCTGAAATTTGGAAGAGAATCAAACTAGGAACAGGCTCTTCAAAAAGTTTAGAGGACATAATTTAAAAAAATATAATTCGCAATTATCTGTTTCCTTTTTTAACTTAGCTTTTAATTCATAATTCCGCTAACTACTCCTATTCTTTTACTCTTTCATTCCCTTCGATATTTTTATGACCGGGAATCAGATATAAGAAATGGACATCAACTGAACCACTATTACCATATTTTACATTTATTTCCCAGCTCGGATTGGGTTAGAGGAGATGATATCAGCACTAGTGGCGCCTAGCCTTCATAATATATTTTGCTGCTTTGTGGCAACTCATGTCTTTATTTCTTGAGACGTTGCAGATTTCTTGCATACCCAGCACTTTCGCTTGAAATAGAGAGAGTGAGTGATACCAAGTTACAACGAGTAACCAACTTCTCCCACGTCACAATTCATGTTAGACCCGGCCGTATAGAGAAAGACTGATTGATTTCCAATCGGCAACCTGATCTCTCCTTTATTTTTTTCCGCATGAGACACGCGATTCTTTCTTCGAATTTTAAAGAGATATTCGCATAAGAGCTGCCGTTAATGCAAATAAATATTTTTCATATTCATCCACTTTATCAGAATAGTTTTTAGAAAGCACTTTGTAAATTGTTCCTAAGTTTCCGTCACTCTATCAATCTATCTGTTATCTGTTGTCTGTTGCTTGTCTATACAAATGTCTGTCAACAAAAGCACGCAAAAACATTCCAAACTCGACGCTGATAAGAGCAACAGCGATTTGAAAAATTTGAATATCAATCAAGTTGAACTTTCGCATACTAAACTATTTATGTGGCAGCAACCAAACTGCGCCAACCACAGCTACACACCTACGTGTATGTAGTAATTTTATTTACTATTGTAGGGAAGCGCAGCAAAGGCAGACACGCAAACTTTAAGAAACTGAAAGACTTTGGGGTCCTGTGAGACCTCTGCTGCGCCTTCACTCGACACCAACAGCAACGACAACGACAACGACAAGGAATTTATCAACTTTTCCTCTAATTACATCCGTTGCAACATTACGAGCGCATGTGCGCATATTGCAACTAACGTGCCATGACTTACATACCTATGATAACAGGAACATCAGGAAAATAACAGCAGCAACAATAACAACACCTGAAGTAACCACAAACTAAGGAATATGTAAATGAGTGCGGAGCACTTTAAGGGCAGGTGTGACCGTACAGTGGTTGAGAACTGATGAAAAAATTACAGTATTTATTTAAATTTGATTACCGAAATCTTATGTGCTATAAAATTTCATACTCGAAGTTTTTCTAAACACTTCCGATTAAAAAGTTTGAAATTTTGGTAAATTTTGTATACAGCTTTGCTATGCAAAGAATTTGAAATATGGTTTTAAATGGTTTTAAAAGACCCGCTTAATGCCAAGCAAGAAAATAACATTGAGCCCAACACAATAGAACTCCCCAAGTACCACTAAAGCACGGCTTTGATAGCATTTTGAGACCTCCATTTATGTTGGCGCTGTGACCTTAATCGTCTAGCTGCCAAACCTGGACGTTTACAGAGAAAGTGCTTAAAAGTCTCATTCTTTGAAAGGTTCCCACAGCTTCTGCAATGTGGGTTAAATGGTAAACCTAGCTTTTCCGTTTGTGTGCCGATCGTCCATTGACAGGAGTTTGGAAATTAAATAGCGTGGAGTGCCTGGACTTTCTGAGTCCTCCGTGTAATGTATTGGGGCCAAAGGGTTTTCTAAATAGCACAAGAAGAAATGGAGCTAAATCTTACCTGCGCTTTTCTGAGAAAAAGTTGTGCGTTTCTCCTTTAACAACAGTCAAGAGGATGCCTATGACTAGGTAGGAGGTCTCTCAGACCAATTCAGTCCCTTTCCTGGCAAGCTCGCCAACAATTTCATTTCCCTTTATGTCCCTACGTCCTGGAACACAGATCAGAGAGTTGTCATCTACACACCCAAAATATTTTCAACTCCTCTTTACAGAAGTTGACCAGTTTGGATCTGCACCAAGGCGTCATCACAGCTTTCAGCGCAGCTTGACTATTGGAAAAAAGGTTAATATCTCCATCGTTCCCGCAGTTCCTAAACAGTTTGCATGCCTGCAGGATCCCAAAGACTTCTGTCTGAAAAGCACTAGCAGTATTCGGCAATTTTAAGGAAAAATAGATAGAAATACATTATAGAGAAAGTCCCTGCTCCGACTCCCGATTTCACCTTTGAGCAATCAGTGAAGACATAGGTAGCAGCTTCGGTGCATATTTTTCCCCCAACTCCAATTCTGCCTACTTGGGAAGATCGCCCTGGCACGACTCTTGAGCTACAGTTTGCGGTTAGAGAAATATGTCCGAAGTTTAGAGAAATACGGCGTTAACTGCCTAAAAATGCTACCATGTCCCTTACCGAAATCTAATGTGCTATAAAACTGCTCGTTGGAAATTTTTCTAAAACGTTCCGATTAAAAAATTTTAAATTTTAGTAATTTTTATTTTTGAATTTGCACAAAGTTTGAAACCTGGATTTACATGGTTTTTGGATTCATATGGCTTTAAAAGAGTTACTCGATGTCGGTGAAAACGGAAAACCGGCAAATGAAACTTCATAAAAGTAGACAGTATAAATAACATTGAACCCGAATCCGGTCTGTAGGATCATAACCCTACCAAATTAGCATAAAAATTGAAGAAGTTGCCAAGCCACCAAATAAAAAATTTCCAAGTCTAAGAAGGCGATGTTACGTGTGAAGTCCTGAAAAAAGGGAAGCTCGGCATTCATGGAAAAACATCATTTACTAGCATCCATATGGATTGAAAGAAAGATACCCGGAGACGGGAACACAGCGCTTATGGTACCAATTCTTTAAAAAGACGGCGAAACAAAGTATAAAAACTGCCGCGAGATTGCACCTCTCAACACAACTTAAAAATTATTTACAAAAGGTCCCAACAAAAAGCTTATTAAGTAAGCCGAAAAAGTTTTAACTGAATATTAATCTCATAAACTGGTGAAACAAAGCAGAAATAGCCTTACCACCTTGAGTGAAAACCATAAAATTTCCTTAATCTGGGTCCCGAGACATCAAAACATTGAAGCAAACGAAGCAGCGGACAAACTGGCAATCCCGTCTTGCCGTGAATAACAGTCCTACAGAAACGGTATTCACACCAGTCAAGAGTACAATCTCCCAAAAATACCTCCGAAACGCGGATTGTAACTGGAGAGACCAGGCGAAATGCAAAATCAGCAGAACATTCTGGCCCACCTACAATCACAAACACACGACAATCTTGATAAATATGAAACGAAGGGACGTCTGCAGACTCACGGCGGTGATAACTGGCTTCTGGTCTATCGGAGAACAAAAACGGGCATTCCTCAGAACACGCACCGTCGCAGTTGTAAAGAACCGGAGAAAAAGGAAACGATTTTCAATTTCCTCTATGAACGACCTGCCTTATGAAAGGAGAGAATGTCAACTCTTGGACCCACTGTCCCACAGTCTCAAACAACTTTCTGGCATAGAGGTTCATGACCTAGTAAGGTTCTTAAGCCGCATAGTAAGTAACCATTAAGTAAATTGATAGCGAGGTTGTGGCAATAAAATAGTGAGGAAGCCCTAGCTGGATCCGGAATAAATCACCACTTTAACCAATCAACCAACAAACGCAGAATTTCACTTCTCCACACAATTCACAAATTACCTGTGAAAATTGTCAACAAAAGATTTATTAAGGTTATTGGTTTCAGACCACAAAGAAAATTGACAACAGACTAAATATTCTTCTTTGACTTTAAACGAGTGATTGACCGCATAAATGGCGGAATGACGGATTGATTACTTACTATACCCGTAATATTTGAGCGATGTGGGATTCCATCATAATTCCGCAATACAAAATCAAAAGTCTTGACACAAAACAATACATCAAATTTCTTTGCAATCCACTACCCAGGAGTTTCCAAGATCTGGCTGATTTCGAATCTATTATCAAATTTGCCAAATTCAAAAGACTCGTCACGGTTTTTAAAAGCAAGGCGAAAGTAAAAGGTTAAAGATGGAAGCAAGAGTGGCCCACCTTCAATCTTTTACTTGAAGTAATTGATGCGAAAAGAAACAGAACAACTCAAATGCACGCGTATGAGGACGATCTTGCGATAATTAGCACAAAGATTAACGCTCTATCAAATACTTTTTTTTGATATAATTAAATAGAAAAGGTTACCGGTAAATTGGAGTAAAAATTAACAAGGAAAAACCGAAATGTATGCTGTTGTCTAGAAAAGATCAAATAGTACCCGACACAATCAAAATCGGAACATATGAATTAGAGACGGTGAAAAATTTTACATATTTGGGATTTAAACTAACTTATGACAACCCAATGGACATCTTAATTGCCGAAAGAATACAAGCAGCCAAAAGAACATGTTTCTCAATTTCACAAATTTTCAAATCAAAACTGCTTAAGAGACCGCATTTTAACAAGAGCTCAGGCCAGAACAGGCAGTATTTCATCTTAAGCGCTCTTGCATTGATCACATAAATAGCCTTCGAGTCAATGTCGAATAATCCATTGGATAGAGGGCCTCACTTTACCTCGTTTTCTTCGACTTTCGAAAATTGTTCGACACATTGCATCGCGGACCTATTCATACTGCGCTTGAGTGTAAGCGGATCCGACGTAAACTGATCCAGCTCGCTGAGACACTTTACGGTGGACAGGAAGCCGATCAGGATGCATGATCAGCTCTTAGGTGATAGAGGTCTTATCAGGCGTACAACAAGGATACATGCTACATCATTGCTATTTAACATCGTTTTGGACATCATTTCGAAGAACGCCACGAGAGTGGGAGTGGGATTTGCTGGGGCCTGCAGGGCCAACTTGCTGACCTCGACTATGCGAACGATATTTGCCTACGATCGCTTACTTTTTCTGACTTGGCAATACAACTCCAATCGGTACAGGAAACCGCCACTAAAGTTGGGCTAGTTTTCAACATCTCTAAAACCAAAGTTATGCGGACTAACACGAAAATTACGCGTCGGTTCCGAATCGATGGTGCCCAAAACTAACTGCCCCACAGTCTCGGTCTCCCAAAATATACGGCAAAGTAACAACTTGACGGTAAGAGGAACTATAAACGGTCGATCCCAGGTGCTTCCTCTGGATACCCTCTATCATTCGGTCAGACTTGGTGAACCCTAATGTGGAACCATTGATTGGCTACAAATTTTAGACAGCTACAGGAGAGGGAGCAACGACTTCGGGAAAGGTAGTTTGCGAAGTCGTTATTGGAGTGTAGCCAGTAGCTCACATTTTTAATGACTGAAATCACGGATGAAGTAATAATTGGTGCGGATTTCATGCTGATGTACGGGTTTATCTAAGATTTGGGTAAAAAGGCTCTGTGGTATCAAAATGTGGAGATACCTTTGAGCTCCGGTATAAGGAGTTGCTTGCATGAAGTAAGAGGGCTATAGAGGACATAAGCTAAGAAATTGCTGGAGAAATACCGCTACATTTTCAGCGGTGATTGTGGAATGTTTGGAAGAACATCTAATAGACACAGAAGACGGAAAGCCAATTCGCCAAGTTCCACGTCGAGTTCCGCTAGCAAAGCGCTAGGAAATAAATCAGATAATTCAATATATGCAGCAAAGTGGAATAGCTTAGCCATCGGATAGATGATAGATACCGGATAAATGATTCTCTCGACGCTTTATTCGGAGCGAAATGATTTTCCACTCTTGATTTAGTGGTTAGTGGCAGGCGGAAATTGAGGATTGCGATCGTGTGAAGACAGCCTTCAGCATAGAAGATGGGTTGTGGAAGTACCTACAATTTTTTTTCTATCTGGGCAGTTTCAACTCGGTGTCAGGTGGCTCGAACGAACATACATCAAATATCGCATTAGAAAAGTTCTGGTAACCTTTGGCTCCCTACGTCCAGTCTGGAGAGCATCACACGTTTCGCAACGCACAAGGCTGAGGATCTTTGATTCTAACGTCAGATCATCTTTACTCTATGCCACTGCAAGTTTTCACTAATCGATGCTTTCGCAAAGTTCTAAAAAACTTCTGGCCAAACACAATCTCGAATGCTGATCTGTGGAGGACAACTCAGCAAACCTTAATACTCCTTGAGATTAGAAGAGGAAAATGGATTGGTCACGTCCTTCATAGACTTATTCTTGTACTAGTTAGTGGAATCCCCTAAGTAGCCATAGACGACGAAGGCCATCGATCTCTTGAAGACGTTTGCTGGATTTGGAAACGCGTGCCATGGATTTAACCTGGAATAAAGCTAAGAGACTGGTCAGTAAAGATCTGAATAGAAGGAATTTGTTGTGGCTGTTTACTCCTCCCTCGAACCACACATATTTTCCCATTATTCCAACAAGGAACATAGAGCCTGGAATCATAGGAAATAATAGAGAATAATTAAGGACCGCGCAAAATTGCGATGAAGAAATTTATAGTTCAACCAGTTTTGTGTTACGATTCAGAGTCGTGGACAATAAGTGAAAAGGACAAAGCCAAACTTTAAATATTTGAAACAAACGTTTTATGAAAAATCTTCGAATCAGTCAAAGAGAACAACAGCGAATTGCGAATGAAATCACGAACTGGACCAACTAATAAAAGGGGAAAGTGTGGTGCGCTGCATTAAAGCCCTAAGAAGCAGATGGCTAGGACAACATAAGAATGGACCCAACGAAAGCTCAGCGAAAAGTTTTTTTTTGATATTGGAAATTATTTTTGATAATTTTTTTTGTTTTTTTCAATAGCGTAGGATATTTTTTACTAAACACAAAAACATCGAGCACTCGTTACGTGGAGAAAATGGACAAGACCGCCAGCAAAGAAAAAACAAAAATTCAAAAATCAATGCGATTTTTAGGACAAATTGAAACCGAAATTTTATTAGGTGCGCAACTAAGTTCCCGCTGTTTGTCAATAGTTGCCGCCCGCAATGTGTGCTAGTCGATTCTAACATAACTTAAACGTCATAAACCAAGCTTAGGCATATGGTAAACAAATTGCTTCGACACATTACTGATTTAGTTTTGGTATCATATACTTTTGGTTTTGTGAAAATGTCTGATTTTGTGCCGAATAATCGTCATTTGCGGGAAGTGTTAATTTTCCTCTTCCATTCGAAAAAAGCGGTGGCTGAAGCGCATCGAGAGCTACAAAAAGTTTATGAAGATGCTGCTTTAAGTGAAACAACGTACCGAGTTTGGTTCCGTCGCTTCAAGGACGGTGATTTTAATGTTGACGACTGTCCGCGTGAAGGAGAGCCCAAAACCTTCGAATACGCTGAATTGGAGGGCAAACGCAAAAAGAGCTTCCTTCAGTATTAGGAGTTACCCACCAATCCAAGCGATTGCATGCTTTGGGAATGATTCAGAAACATGAGACTTGGGTTCCTTATGAGTTGAAACCAAGGGATGTTGAACGTCGTTTTCTCGCCTGTGAACAACTGCTGCAGCAGCAAAAAAGGAAGGGGTGCATCGTGACGTGCGATGAAAATTGTATTCATCGCAGCACTCCAAAGAAAAGAAAGTCATGGGGACTGCCCGATCATACTTCTACGTCGTCACCTCGCCCGAATATTCACGCTACGAAGGTTATGCTATGTATTTGGTGGGACCAAGTTGGTGTTATTTATTATGAATTGTTAAAACTAAGCGAAACCAGCACTGACGATCGGTATCGACTTCATCGGTATCGACTTCAATTAATGCGAGTGAGGCGAGCACTGGGCGAGAAGCGCGCACAGGCATGAAAAAGTGATTCTATAGCATGACAATGCTCGGCCTCACGTTGCCATACTCGCTAAAACCTACTTGGAAGCTCTGAAATGGGAAATCCAACCCCACCCGCCATATTCTCCAGATATTGCGCCGTCCAATTATCATCTGTTCCGATCGATGGCAAATGGTCTAGCTGACCAGCAGTTCCATTCATATGAAGACATCAAAAAATGACTTGATCCGTGGATTGCCTGAACAGATGAACAGTTTTACCGCGGCGGTATTCAAGATCTACCAAAAAGATGGGAAAAAGTAGTAGCCAGCGATGGGAAATACTTTTAATGATTTACTTGTAACCAGTTTTGGAGAATAAAGTTGTATTTTCATCAAAAAAAGAGCGAGAACTTAATTGCGCAAAATTATACTAAAATTAAAAACTACACAATTAAAACTTTTTTAAAGATTCTGATAAAATGTTGAAAATTTTTCAAGTTTTTTTTTTTTAATTTGGAAAAACCCTAAGACATGAATTTATATGGTTTTTTAGGAGGAATGAGCCAAATTTTGATTAAAAAATTATAACAATTATATAAAAAACTAATAAATTGCTAAATGTTGCCGGTAATTCCCTGCACTATAGTTATTTAACAAATTATGGATGTATAAAAAATCTCTAAAAAAATAATTTCTTTCACAATTTCCCGATCATACGCCACTTACTGTTCGACGACGGCAAAATGCTTTTACTTAGTTTTTCTTTAATATTTTCTTCATCTTTTTTTGTTGACACCATACAGTTTTGCTTCTAACGAACTGCACCAAACCGGTGGCGGCTGCCATTATTCACGCTTAAAAAGTGCAATAAAAGTGTATTTTATTTATCGTTACGCCGCAAGCTTCCTGCTATTTCACTTGACGACGCTCGTCTGAGCAAGCGAACAATCGCTTCCTGCGCAGCGCATTTACGGTAAGCATGATTTAGAAGACTTTCACAATAACAAAAACAACAATGTATGTGCGCGTATATGTGGAATATTGCGAACCCCGAAAGCTACTCGTACTAGTCTATGCTGAGTTCACTTGAAGTGGCGCTGTGGCAGATGACGGCGCGTCGCGGTTGTAATGCTAAGTGTTGCATAAACAGGCGGTAACTGTTAGGTGACGACACCACCAGCAACAACACTAATAACAAAGGTGTTTTTAGAGAGACAATAAAAATGAAGAAACAAAAAATTAGTATCGCAAGGAGTTACAATTTCTCGCTATCTACACTCAACACTTCGGGATGATTCAATGCGAGTGGGGAAATACAGGCACGAGCACATCATAATTACTCTGCAGGGAAGTGCGAAATAGCGCTACTAAGCTTTCTGGTTCAGAACTAATATTATAAAGACGACTGCGAATCACTTAAGGGGTTGGGTTACTACAGCGTTGGCAAGAAGCATTTAAGTATATTATGCTTTAATTTTTTAGTGGTTTAATTAATAAAATTTTATATCATAAATTATGAAAATATTTTAGTTATTCAACTTGTCGCAAGTTAAGTTTTTCCTAAATTATAACTGCACTTTCTGCACTTACTTCCTATGGATTTGCAAGTTAAGTCCATTGCTGCTCAGAGCACTATTAAGTTGAAGGAGCTTGGCCTCTGTAGACAATTTCCTGTAGGACATAGCAGCATCTTGAAGCAGATCTCCCTTTCCTTCTCTGTTCTTTGCACTGATCTCACCATCCGCAAGCTGGGATTTGAGGGTTGTGCAAGGGCTATTTTTCCGAGCAGGCAAGACTGGAAGGAGGGGGAGTCGGCAAGGATATAGGTACCTCTGTTTTCACTAACGGATCCAAGATGGAATATGGAGTGGGAGCGGGAGTTTTTTCTAAATCAGCCAGCATTTCGGTATCCTTTAAACTGCCGGAAATGAGCAGCGTTTTTCAAGCAGAGGTCTTCGCGATCCTGCAAGCATGCAGAATGCTTAGGAATAGCTGTTGGGAGGGAGACATTAATATTATTTCCAACGGTCAAACTGCAATCAAGGCCCTGTCGTTGCCGTATTGTAGCTCTCAGCTGGCGAACTCCTGTAAGGAGGAACTCAAACATCTCGATCGAGCAGAAAACATCTCCCTTATCTGGGTCCCGGGCACAGAAATATAGAGGGAAATGAAATTGCTGATGAGCTTGCCAGGAAGGGGTTGACAGAACCGGTTTCAGCTGTCCCCTTAACCGTTGTTAAAGGGAAACTACACAATTTCTTTGTAAAAAAAGCGCAAGATAGATGGAGGTCTGTCTCATCGTGTTCTATTACGAGAACACTGTGTCCCCAATACGATAGAAACAGAACGCTTAGGGTGATGGGAATCCCCGCCATTCTATATCCAAACTCATTGCGGTGTTCACTGGTCACTGGGTGATCAACAACCCCTATTGCAGAAGCTGTGGGGATTCTGTAGAGAGGTACACTGTTGAGCACTTTCTCTGCTGCAAATGTCTGGCTCTGGTGGCTAGGCGCATAAGATTCATTAGAGTGCCCTTTGCGGATGGCTTGAAGAAATTCTCCAGCCGAGATCCCTTTTCTCTCTTCCACTACATCAACAGCACTGGATGGCTGTAGATAGATTTTCTGACTACAAAAACAAAATACATTCATAAGTGCTAAAATTCTAAGGCTAGCGACTGACTACAAGAACAAAATACATTCATAGGCGCAGGCGTAGCGGCCTGAACCGTTTCAAATATTGTAAAGCACAACAAAAAAAACTTCATTCATAACTTCAGGAGCTGATATTTCTAAGAGCAAAGTACTTTCATTCATTAATGGAGCCATCCATATGCCAACGTTGACAAAACTCTCTATCTAAGATTGCAGACATCACTGACGACGATTCGAAAATAGTCAATACTGGAATATTTCTTAAAAAAATAATTGCCAATATTTGGTTAATCGTGTATTTTTGTCATGTCGAATGGCCGCGGTTCCCTATGTATGTTTGCACCGATATAAATACATATGTAAATAAGTCTTCTAAATGCTCGACAGCCTTAGCTGTTCTGCGTCAAAAGTTCTCTCCCGAACACTTCAATAGTAAGGAAAATTTCGAGGCCACACTGAAAGAGGAGTGCGACTTATTTGGATGGTGCTGTAGATACATTCAGACTTCGAATGAAATGCCAAATATTTAATATTGTGTTTTAATGATAAAGCTAAATAGTAATAATAATACTAAAATAAAAAATTATTATAAAGTAAACTTTTACTACGATGATAGCAAGCCTATCTGAAATTTTCTCAAGCTTAAATTTTATTAAACCACTTTCATTGAATTTTCGTAAAAAAATTTTATTTATTATTATTTAGAGAAGTGGTGGTCATTTACTTGATGTTATATACCACTATTGATGGCATACCTTCCTCTTTATAATGAAATAAACATCCGATCATTTATATGTATTAAAAAATAGCATTTTTCTTTGAATATAAAAACAACACCTCTTATTGCAAACCCCTTTAGTTGAACTAGGAAATAAAGTATAAGCAATGGATTTCTTTATTCATGTTTTCGCTTTTGAATTGCATTGTTTCTTTTGCATTGTTACAGCTTGGACAGAACGAAGTGTCCTCCATGTGAAAACGATGGAGATACTCCAAGAAACATCCGTGACCGCTCAATATTTGGGTTAAATAGTCGTTTACGTCTCCGTGTCTTCTGGTCACTCAGTGGCGAATTTTGGGGATAAGTCTATAGATTCAACGTCCGTGAACAGAAGAGTCTCAGCTGCTTTGCCACTTTTCTAACGAATGCAGACGTTCTGCAGATTTCGCTTCAGTTGTCGGCTTTACTCCTTGTCTGTCATAAAGTTGTCCCATTTTCCGCCCAACTATATCTATTGGGAGCTTTCCAACGATGACACAAACCGCGTCGTCTGATACGGTCCTGTATACGCACGTGACTCTTAGGGCATTTCGTCGGTGCACTTGAGCTACTGGTCTCACTCGATGGTCTAGCTCCTGCCCATATAGGAGCAGGATAACTGAATCCCCCACACTGGCCAGGAGGTGTCTTCTGGTGCCTTGCGCTCCGCCTATGTTTGGAAGAATTCTTAAAAGGGCACCGTTGGCTGCCGCTGCTTTGGACTTGAAGATTTCTAAAAGACAGCAAAATGTTTGACAAACTCGCCGAATTGAACGTATTTTTGACGTCTACCGTGATTATTGCACAGAACTTCATGCGTGTGTGTCCTCCGCTAATGGCGTCGAGAGCTATACAGGGTTTGATTGAAAAGTAATGAGCCTTCCCGCGCGGAGCGTCTGCCAAGCGATCAACCGAATCGGCTGGTGGGGAAAAATGATCGTTGGACCTTCCCCTTTCACTAGAAACCGATCCCAGTTCGCTGGCAACAGCGGTGCAGTCGCCATCGCTCCGCGCGTGAAACCTGTTTTAAAAGTGTGTTAGGATTTTGCAGTGGCGAAAATGCAGCGATCGTTGAAGCAACGTTACTCGATCAAATTTTGCGTAACGCTAAACAAAACGAGTACCGAAACCATTAGGCTACTCCAGAAAGGTTACGAAGACCAATCTTTGTCCAGTGCCTAGTTAAGACGGCAGCCCAAGTCGTTTAAGGAAGGCCGAGAGGAATGTGCGTGAAATCGTGACCGGAAAACTTGAAATGCGCAAAGTGTGTGCCAAATTGGTTCCAACGGTTTTGACTGATGAACAAAAGCAATTGCGTGTGGAATAGAGTCGTGAAGTATTGGAAAGTGACGAACGGGATAATACTTTAGACAATTGTATCACAGGAGATGAAACCTGCCCCCTTCAGACTTCTTCTTGTTCCCGCGCCTGAAAAGAAAGCCGAAGGGGATACGTTTCGACTCCATCGAGGCGATCCAAAAAACTGTGACAGCCGAATTGAACGCGATTCCGGCGGATGAGTTTAAACAATTTTCCTGCAGTGGAACGACCGCTACCAGCGGTGTATTGACGCTCAAGGGTCCTATTTTGAAGAATATTAGTTGTATAAGCCAAAAGGTTTAATGAAACTGCTTAAAAAAAATAAGGCTCATTACTTTTCAATCAAACCCTGTATTTGTCTCCGTTCTAATACCATCCGCAGTTGATCTAGCCCGTCTGAAGGCAAATTGTTTGTCAGATAAGCCTATTGGGCATTTTACATAGCTTTGTATCCGGTCACAAATTATGCGCTCAAACACTTTACCCACCATGTTTAGCATACACAGGGGTCTGTATGCCGAGGACTGATTTGGTTGCTTGCCTGCTTTGAGTAACAGCACTAGTCGTTGCAATTTCCATCTGCGCCGGAACGTCCCTTCATTAACACATGATTCACAGATATTCGCGAAGATTTCTGGCGTCCCCTGCACTGCTGCCTTAAACTCAAAGTTCGAAGCGCCGTCTGGGCCTGGTGCCTGGGTGTCTTTTATACGCCTCCACGTGCTTAAGACTTCCTCTGTTGTAACTGGTGGAATGTAGTCGATGTCACTGTTCAAAGCCCAAAAATAGCTTTGTGCGGTCTTTTATAGGGTTTTATCTCAACAAATTTTGCCAAGATTAGGGGGTTGCATGCTTGCTGCATCGAGACCCCGAAAATTTGGAAGCATTCTTGAGACTACATTGTATATTCCCGACGCGTTTTGGTTTGCATATGTCAAATATAGCCCCAAACCGAATACACCATCAATTATCACTGCCAGATATTTGAGCATAATTCTTAGTTAAGCCCACCCTACCAAGAATAATGGATGCCTTTAATAAATGATGCCAAATCAGATTCCTTTCGATCAATCGAACCTTAAATGCTCACAACTCTCTACTCGCGTGTGATGGTTTCATTAATTATGGTAGTTGACGTACTCAGCTCTAATCAATTTCATTCATAACCGGACGCGACCACTTGCGGCCATTCGCGACCACTTTGATACATTTTGTAAAGTCCAAATTTATCAGAATAAGCAATGGCGTTCTTGAAGCACGCCGCAAAAAGTGGCCAGCACATAACGTCTCCTTTCTTAAAATTTACATTTTTCGACAGGTTTTACTCATAACTGCATACAGGATGCGTGAGGCTATGATTACCTTAACACGCGCGCATGTGTGCGTGTATGCACGACCATCGCATCAGCTCATCCATCATCTCGCATTACAGAGAGTTGCAAAAGTTTATGAAAACTTTACACTTGATTCTGTTTGAAAATGGCTTAAGCACATTTTAACAATTGCAGCCAAAGTCAACAACAACAGCAACAGCAGCAGCATCAGCAGCAGTAGCTGCCAACAACAGTAACGACTTCTGCATAAAAGCCCACCACTACAACTATGCGCAACCATCAGAATGCACTATGAAACGTGAATAGCGCATAAACGCGCTTTAGTAGCGCATAAAGTATTTCCTACTCCGCCAACAAAAGCAGTGAAGTTTTGTAAAACGAGAAAAGTGGAAAAGAGGTAAAAGGGTAGTGGGCGCGTGTAAGCGCGAAGAGTAAAGCCAACAATCGCGCAAAAGGTGTAAGGAAAGCGCAAACTGTGGCGCAGTTCGGCTTCGCTGAATTTTAAATCCTTTCAACAACTTTTGACGAACACCCACGGACGCACCCACACAGCCATACCCAGAGCCCAACAACGCACACAACTACGCACAGACTTTGTAAGTGTTGCTGTTGAAAATTTTGCGGTGTTGAAAACTTGCATTAATGCGCCACTTGCTGGTTACCATTACCGCGCTCTTCGCTCGCCTTTTTCTCTATTTATATTTTTTCGTTTACTTTTGGCTATTTAAATCTTTTTTTAATGATTTTTTAGTTTTGTTTGCTGTTTTTTTTTATTCTTGTAAGTCATCGCCTAAGTGTAAATGGCGCGCGAATTTTATATGCTGAGCGCTCGCACTGTGCGGTAGAGGCAATAAATTGATGCTTTATAGCAGCTTTGAATAGCGCAGCGCCACATGCACACACACACATACATGTACCCGAAAGCAGACACACACACACATAGAAAATGATTCACACTTACGTGCACTCAAAAGATAGAGTTGATAAGTTGGCGGTAATAGCAAAAGCGCGATTTATGTTTTTCTTATGTGGGCATCCTTTCACTAATACACTCACAAAATCACACAGTTGCAAATGTGTGTATACACACTTCACACTTACTGCACTAGACACTTTAATATTACCTCAAAATGCTTCTTTTTTCATACCCATTCACCAGGCATTCCATAACAATTCACATAGCGCCTTACGTTATGCTTCGATAAATACAACATTGAGCGTTCGAGCGAACAGGCTCATTATGGCACATTGAAGCACAGCTTTTTAATGGCTGTTTTAGTAAGGCTGAAAGAGAAGCTTGTTGTAGAAAAGAAAGAAGAAGAAAAAATAAAAAAAAAACGACAAAAGAAGAAAAAATAGAAAAACCAAAAATTAGAAAAAACTGAAAAAATAGAAAAAAAAAACAGAAAAACAGAAAAACGAAAAGCCACGCCAATAAACCAAAAGTCAAAATTGTTGTTTTGTCCGCCAACTCTGCAAGTGACTACTTCAAGTGTACTAAAATAATGAAAAAAAAACCAAAAAAAAAAAATCAAGCTCTCACGCAAACAGCTCACACGTGCACGGTGTACTAGGCATCACCTCTCGCTCAGTTGTCTGCGCGACTTCTTTGCCATCGCGTTTCAACCATCCACTCTCAGATTCATAAAGTGCGGCCACTTCGTTTGCCAAGTTTGGCTATGACTTTTATTCTTGCTTGTATATCTTTACGGTCGGACTTGACTTCACCTGTGTCGTGTCGGCTTGTTTGCTGTTTGGCTAGCGAATTTAATCAAGTCATGCAATAATATTTACGGTTTGTGATTTTGAAGCCAGTTTAGCTTTCTTGTTTTCGTTTGTGCACTGCACTTGCCTGCCGCACAGTACAGCGAAAGCCTAGTGGCTCAATATTTCTTTATGTGTTTCTTATTGTTTCGGGAACTTTGTGTTAATGGAGCTGCTAGTTATTTTCCTCCATACAACGAAACTTGATTTATTGTTGACTTCAGGTAGTTGGCTGGATTGGGTCTCATTTCATTTATTCGCCTCGGGCTACAAGTAAAGACTACGAATTGTTGTTTCCTTTTTACGAGTATATTTTTATTATTTTACGTATTTTTGTATCGGCTCGAGTCGTAGAAAATTTTTAGCCGGCAAGTGAAGTACGCTCTAAATTATACGAGAATTAGACCAGAAACGAAAAATTTAAATGCAATGTGCCTAAATTTAATATCACCGCAAAGCCATAATGGATATGATCTAATCAATAGGAAAAATATAGTCCATCAGTAGCTCGAGTTGTGAATGACTTTTCCAAGGCATTATTGACGTGATAACGTCTTATAATTCGATGTAGCCGGCTTCACGCACCAAAAAATGCGGCGTTACCTTGCTCATCCGGCGTTATTTTGCTCATGCGGCGTTACCTTGCTTGAACTCCAAGCAAGAGCGCGAAACGAACGACAAAGACGCCCACACGTACGGCAACGTTCGGCATCTGGCTCTCTCTTACTTAAGTGAGCATATAAAGGGTGATTCTTTAAGAGCTATAGGAAAGTTTTTCGAAAAACAAGGAAAATACCAGTCTAACGGTTAGACGCGATAGAAGTGAAACCTTCCGTAAAACAAACTGAGAGAGAATAAGACGAAAGCAGCATTAGGAGCGGGATAATTATAGGTTCATTATAATATTGCTATAAAGTTCATATTTTATTTTCTTCATTTTATTATTATTCATCCTCAATGTTTCCAATTTCAACAAATGATACGAGTGGCTTGTGATAGATAAAATATGATACAAATGCTTTGGTTTCGATGTTGTCAAAAAAAATACCCAAACGGACCGAAGAAACAGACTTACAAATTTCTTCCATTTTCGTCTACTTGTATTCATATAAAAATTTATGTCTCTTCCCACCAAAGCTAAATGTATTAGTATATTTCTTCTTGTATTTATTCAATAATTTGGGCCAAAATCCCGGCGGTACTGCAATACCGGGCCAACCCGTGGCAGAGGTGGAGCAAGCCCCTAAAACACTCCGCCCATTTCCAAAAATCAGTTTAACATTTGTTGTCCTCCGATGGAGGATCTATCAGATGTTAAGCTGATAAGAACAGATAGATAAAGTGGGCTTTAAGACCGTTTTCCCCGGGGGGACATTTCCCCCCCGGGGTGATACATAAAAAAAATTCCCGCACTCTTTTCGAGAGTGACGGTTCGCTAGATATATTAAAATCAGCTTAACATTAGTTGTCCTCCGATGGAGGATCTATCAGATGTTAAGCTGATACACTTTGATCTTAGCCATAAGGCCGAGAAGCGATAACCATACACAACCAACAAACTACCTTGTCAATACATTTTCTAATAAACCTTTTGAGAATTACACGCTCACAAAAATTAATATACGAAATATTTATACCGATTCACTTAAACTGACTTTCAGTATCTAAACCAAAAATAGAAAAGCCAAAAAACTGTTTTCAATAAATAATCAGAAATGTCCTACAAGGCAAATTTCAAAAAAAAATTTTTTTTCTTGTGATTCGAACCAAGAATTTTGGATCGGAAGCTCACATTGCTAGCCGCTCGGCTATCGCGCCATGCTGTCGGCGCTGGCCTAAAAGTTATTTAGTTCGTCGCTACGTTTATATGTAATATTCTTAGCCAAGAAGGCCGCTTTTTTCGTTTCACTTTTTCTCAAATCACTCTTAACGATTCTAAAGAAGTTTTCACTTCAAAAACACAAGTAAAATTCAGAAACATGCATGCAATTGTTATTTAAGTCGATAGTACAGTCCATATAATTTAATGTTTGAAGATTATTTCATGCAAATGTTGACCTCGACTGC
This sequence comes from Anastrepha obliqua, assembly GCF_027943255.1. Lineage (NCBI taxonomy): Eukaryota > Metazoa > Arthropoda > Insecta > Diptera > Tephritidae > Anastrepha > Anastrepha obliqua. Next base: position 171,769,677 of record NC_072892.1, read on the forward strand.
GCTTCAAATGGTCCATCCGCTTAGTCCAATTCTGGCATACTCTTTCCAATGTTTTGGCCAGTATCTCACATATAATATAAATGATTTAATGTTGTCTTCCAATGCGTTAATTGAAGCAGGCTTGTCTGAATAGACATGAGCTGTAATGTAGCCCCACAAAAAATAATCTAAAGGCGTTGTATCGCACGATCTGGGTGGCCAATTGACAAGTCCCGAACGTGAAATAAAATGTTCACCGAACTCGCCTCTCAACAAGTCCATTGTTACGCGTGCTGTGTGGCATGTGACACCGTCTTGCTAAAACCACATGACATGCAAGTCAAGCTCTTGCATTTTGGGCAAACAAAAGTGGGATATCATTTCACGGTAGCGCTCACTATTCACAGTTACGTTACGATTCGCAGCATCTTTGAAAAAATACGGTCCAATGATACCTCCAGCCCATATACTGCACCAAACTGTGACCTTTTCTGGATAATGGATACATTGGTAGCTCTTGCAATTCTTCTGGCTGATCTTCACTCCAAAATCGACAATTCTGCTTATTTACGTACCCTTTCCTCCAAAAATGAGCTTCGTCGCTGAACACAATTTTTCGATAAAAAAGTGGATCTTCGGCCAACTTTCCAGGAGCCCATTCACCACAAATTCTGCGTTGCGATAGGTCGTTCGGCTTCAATACTTGCACCAGCTGTATTTTGAAAGGCTTCACACCTAAATCCTTTCGCAAAATTTTCCAGGTTGTTGAGTAACAAAGGCCCAATTGCGGCGAACGGCGACGAATCGATAATTGATGGTCATCATTAACACTGGCCGATACAGCTGCGATATTTTCTTCAGTTCGCACTCTACGTAAGCGAGTTGGTGGTTTGATGCCCAATAATGTAAATTTGCTTCTAAATTTAGTCACAATAGCTCGAATAGCCGCTTCAGTGGGTCGATTAAACTGACCATAAAATGGAAGAAGCGCGCGATAAACTTTCTTAACAGAACGCGCATTTTTATAGTAAAATTCAATGATTTGCAAGCGTTGTTCGTTTATAAGACGATTCATTGTTAAATTATAGACCAAACTGAAGATGTTTGACAGTGAAACCAACTGTTTAAAAAGATAATAGCAAAAAAATCACCCTTTATATACCAGGCACTATTGAGGAACACTGGGTAAGAATCGTCAATGTACAAAAAAACCTCTTATGCATCATATAATATTTTCGTGTAGTAGTCGTAACTTCAATTCAGCCGAGTCTGCACAAAATCGTGTTTTATGCAGCTTAAAATTCTCTCCCTGAATTTTTGTATGCGTTTTTTCGCAATTTTTAAATAAAGTATCTGAATTTTTGCAGACTGAAAGTAAAGATCTTTTGTTTATGTAAATCTTCTTAGTGCGGCTTTCTATTGGCCCGAGCTGCTCCTCCTCTTTGCGGTATGCGTCTTGATGTTGTTCCACAAATAGAGTAACCTAGAGTTGTATGCCGCCTCCGAAGGTAGTATTTTATGAGGAGATTTTCCGTAGCAGAAATGCACTTGAATGTTTCCCATTGCCTACCGAGATTCACGAGAATTTCAGAAATTACACTTCAAGAAGTTTAATTTGGCTTTCAGTGCTTTTTACTTCTAGTTACCCTTCGTTTATCCTAGAGCGCATTTTGATCCACTTTGGCTGCCGCATGCAGACTTTAGCTTTCATCTTTCAGCTCTCAGCTTTTTGCTGAGAAGAACAGTTTATGTATTAATCAACGACATTTGCACGCACGAATCCTGATTATTCTTGGCCATCTGCGTATGCAAAAGCATAAAAGCCTTGCGGCTGTATTGCTACCTGGAATAACTCAGTGCTTTTAATCGCCAAATGTGAAAGCGGCAAAGACTCATCGCAAGACAAGACGAATCGAAATTGTTAGGCATATACAGGGTGCGCCATCTTTTATGTCGGTATGTAAATGCTTCAACATACTTGTTTTCGATACGTCAATTCAGTGTAATTTCAACCATGGATCCCTTTACACCGAAACAACGCGACTGATGAGGCCTAATTTAACCTCTTTGGCAGCGTGAATAAACGAAATTGCCGCATTTTAGAAACTAAGACTCTACACGAGATCCATGAAAAGCCATTGCATGGCCATCATTGGGCTATATTTTTACCGAAAAAATGAAACGGTAGATGGAAACCAATATCGATGGATAATGGCTCATTATGTCAGCCCGCAAATGCGTGAGAAAGGTTTAGACGATTACTGGTTTCAACAGGACGGTGCGTTATGCCACACTGCGAATGCAATTGAATTTCTGCAACCAAAATTCCTGTGACGTCTTATGTCAAAAAGAGGTGACACCGACTGGCCCCCCAGATCACCTAACTTAACCCCCAGGACTTATTTTTGTGCGGTTATCTGAAAAGTAAGGTTCACGCCAACAAGCCGCAGACTATTGACCAGCTTAAGGCAAACATTCGTGCCGAAATTCACGCTATAAAACCCGAAATGCTTGACAAGGTGCATGACGAACGCAGAAAAAAGATCGCAGTTTGTGATTGCTAATAAAGGTGGCCACTTGATATTATATTCAAAAAATAGTTTTAATTAATTGTAAATAACCAAACCAAACAAAAATACCTCCCTTATACAAATCAGTTGTTTTTTCTCAAAGTTATTCAATGTTTTCAAACCGACATAAAAGATGGCGCACCCTGTACACATATATGCATATGTATATGTGCGATCCGTATGTATGTGTGCACGTGTGGCAGTACAAGGTGGCGCAAAATTAATCAGCCAATTGTTTTTTTAACAACTTTTTACTAAACAAGAAATTTATCATTTCAGTCATTCCAGTATTTAGGTTTTAAAGGGGTTGGCAACGTGAGTCCGAGCGTTGTCATTGCTATAGAATCACTTTTTCATGCCTCTCCGCGTATTGCGGCTGCTTCTCGCGCAGTACTCGGCTCAATCGCATCAATTGAAGTCGATACCGATCCCCAGTGATGGTTTCGCTTGGTTTTAACAGCTCATAGTAAATAACACCAAGTTGGTCCCACCAAACACATAGCATAACTTTCGCACCTTGAATGTTCGGCCGAGGCGATGACGTAGAAGCATGACCGGGCAGTCCCCATGACTTTCTTTTCTTTGGATTGCTGTAATGAATCCATTTTTCATCACCCGATGCGTCACGATGCGATGAAGAAAACCCTTCCTTTTTGCTTTCGTGCCGCTGGAGAAGTTGTTCACAGGCGAAAAAACGAAAAAACTACTTTCAACATCCCTTGGTTTTAACTCGATAGGAACCCAAGTTCCCTCTTTGTAAACAATCCCCCATGCATGCAATCGCTTGGAAGTGGATTGGCGGGTAAGTTCTAATACTGAAGCCAGCTCTTCTTGTGTTTGACATGGATCCTCATTGAGCAGTGCCTCCAATTCAGCGTCTTCGAAGGTTTTTGGCGTTCCTTCACGCGGACGGTCGTCAACATTAAAATTACCGCCTTTAAAGCGACGGAGCCAATCCCGGCACGTTGCTTCACTTAAAGTAGCATCTCCATAAACTTTTTGTAGCTCTCGATGCGCTTCAGCCGCCGTTTTTTTCGAATGAAAGAGGAAAATCAACACTTCTCGCAATTGGCGATTATGCGGCACAAAACCAGATACAAGTTTTCACGAAACCAAAAGTATATGATACCAAAACAAAATCACTAATGTGTCGAAGCAGTTGCGCACTTCATTTAACCTCGTATTTTTGATTGGCGCGATAATCCGCGACATTGTTGCTCTTTAGCCGCGCTATCGCTATTCTCACCTCGTCATCGTCGGGTTGAGGAACCTTCATATTCTCTGTGGCATGCGCAGTTGACACTATTTCACAAGCTCGAGAAGGATTTCCGCCATAATTTGAGGATGTCCGTCGCGAGATCGCCGTCGTTGTTGTAACTTTCTGGTAGAATTTTCGGGCGTTTTTCTTATTGCCTAGCATTTCAAGCTTCGCGCACTCACGTATTTCGGACTCTCGTTTCTTCTTTCGGATAATATGTCTCCTTTCCTTTTGTTAGCTCTCGGTAGCGATCCCACATGCGTCGGTTTGCGCGCGATCGCAGCGTAGTTCTATAGGCAGCATCCTTTCTTTGCGCGCCAGCATAACATTTTTCGTCGTAAGAGTTATTTGTCCGGGCTCGCCGAAATCCGATTTCTTCTTCGACGGCGGAACGCAAAGAACAAGAAAGAAATATGCTCCATTGCTCCTGGATGCCGGATTGGTGGGAAGTGCTCCCTCAGAGTTGAAGTGAGACTCAAGTGGCGAATCTTCTGGCTGTCTGTTTCGAGTGCAGCTTTCCGATGTCGAACATTCTCGGGTAATTAGATGAGTGTTTTTAGCTGCACAAAGACGTTTTGGAGCTTACACCCCTCATTGAGTGTTTGACCGAGCTCCTGCTCTTAATTGTAATATTCGTTTTCATGGTTTTCCACAAACGGACCGACCTACACCTTTAAGCCGTCTCTGGACGACAGTTGGTTTTCTACGAAGAGCTTTTTTATGGCAGAGCTACACTCGGAGGCTTGCCATTGTCTACCGAGGAGCGACGGACAGTCGAAAATAAATGTTTCTATCAATTGGTGTTGCACGCTCGGGGTTTCAAACCTCTATACTTCCCAATGGTAGTCACGCACGAACCTTACCATCATGCATCTTCTGATAGGGTGATTAATTTTGCGCTACCTTGCGAACAAACCAAACACCAAATTTCGCTTTGGTTGCTTCAGTTAATTTTAGCCATTGCCGCTGTTGTCTTTAGTCTTGAATTTCTTGCTGTCGTTTTTTTTTTTTGTTTTTTGTTGATTTTTGCTCGAGCTGGCATATTTGCATGCACGTCGGTAAAATTGAAAACGCAGTCGCTTTGCAATTCACATCCGCCGTAAACTAATGTGTTCCTAACATTAATTTGTAGGAAAGGAAACGGTGGAAAACCCAGAAGTCGAATGCAGCAGGTAGACCGGCAGCAGTAAAGCCACCGGAGCAGCGCAGCAATAAAGCCACGTGAAGTTGCAGCAACAGGCGTAATGCACAGTGCGCGCGCCCTGCTGGAGCACAAAGTTGAAGTGAGCAAACACTTTTTATGGCAAAGCAAAGCAAATCACAAATAAGAAGCGAAAGGCATCCTTTCGACGAAGGCTAAATAAAAGTAAACGGCCTGAGTGAGAGTGCAGAGCAGAGTTAAAGCCGTGTTTCGCAAACGTTTTTGCTTACTGCGCGCTAATTTTTCTTTTCCGTCGATTTTTTGTTTTTTTTGCGTAAAAAGCCTGTTTATTTCACATTTAGTTTTATTGTTGTTATTTGTTTTTATTTTCCTGCACTTTTTTCACTTAACAATTTTCGTAAAATAACAATTGCAATTAAAGCGAGTCTAAAGCGGCTGCCAAGTGCAATAAAAGAAGAAGAAGAACAACAACAATAACAACAACACCAATAAGAATAATACAGAAAAGTAGTTAAACTGACGCTGCACTCCATTTTGTTGTGTGTATTTCACTTTGCTTTTATATTTGCTCAAACCTCTCGTTGTTTTTGTAACGTTTTAATTTCTCTTGTTGTTACTACTGTTGTTTTTAGCACTTTCGCATGTTCATTTCATTGCAGGTTTTTAATTTGTTAATGGAAAACAAAGCGGTAAACATAAAACGCACTTAATGCGCCGCCACGTTCTACACGCCCTCTACCCCCACCCCACTGTATTTTTCCACATTTCTACATTCTGTGTTTGCATTACTTTTTGCAGGCAGTGTGTTTCATACTTTACATTCCCTACAGAATGAAATGGAATAGTCCGAAAAGTGCACATTTAAAACTAGTGAAAAAGCGATGCAGATAGGCGGTAGGTGTGATTAGTGACCTCATATACAGCCTTGATATCGACATATTTTCGCTTGCTTCTGGATCAGCAAGATACCTGCTCCTATGCATACCATCGCCTCCCATTTTAATTGAGAAAGTAGCACCATCTCTCAAGGGATAAGTGGGCGGGTCGTAACATTTGACGGCAAGGCATGGCAAACATGTTCACGGATAGCTCGAAGTTGGACGGAAGGGTTGGTAGGGAAGAATGCTGCAAGGAGTTCCCCAGCAAGCTAAAATTCAGGCTTCCGGACCACTGCAGCGTTTTCCAAGCGAAGGTAGCCGCAATTAAGGAAGCAGTGGATTGGTTGCTTACTTCGGTAATTACCGTTAAGGAAGAAATTATTTACTCCGAGAGCCAAGTGGCAATTTGGGGTTTGGGCTCGTTGTTTGTGCGTTCGAGATTGGTCGAGGAAGGTCTGGCTTCTCTCTCAATTGCATCCGAAAACTTCGATATCAGGCTCATTTGGATGCCCCGTCACAGTGGTATAGAGGAAAACTGCTGGGCTGAGGAGCTGACTAGACAGGGAACTTTGGAGACGGTTTCGTCGCGAAATGAGAGGATTGGGGTTACTTTAAGAACCTGTGGCCTGCTCCTAGAAAGAAGGGCCTCGAGTCAACTCAGTGAGCGCTGGGCTGGTGTTGCTCGAGGGAACTCCTCAAGCTCTCGAGTTTGGTGAGTATCCTTACCGGACATTGTCCGTCAGGTGTCCATGCGGTGAGACTTTTGATTGCCTCAAGTCCGTTGTGCTGAAGCTGGCATCACAACGCACGAATTTTGAATTTTTGTCCAAGTGGGCCCTAAGCTAGAGCAGCCATTTAACCTAACCTAACCTAACCTTGAGAAAGAAACACGCTTGAGCGCCTTTAGATTAAAAGGAGTCTCAGATGTAACAAGTGGAGATATGGAATGGTATTTAAAGATCTTAGAAGACTTCCGACATACTCCTAATCTTAATAGGGTGGATACCTGATCTCTCAAACCCATTCTCTTCTGGACCTTCCCAGTTCTTATTAATGAACGTACGGCGTGGCAAAATAATTCTATCACCTTTAAACCCGGATCCCAGATTTGGTACACTGATGGCTCAAAATTAGAAGATGGTAGAACAGGGGCGGGAATCGATGTGACTAAATTCAAAAAATCAATTCAAGTGGGTCTCTACTCAACAATCTTTCAGGTAGAAATACTCGGCATTTTTTCTACAGAGGCATCCCCTCACACATATCTCTGTGAGGGAATGTCTCTGTAGAAAAATGAGAGGAACTCACATTTACATACTTTCAGATAGTAATGCGGCTTTGAAAGCCTTCTATTAACTACAATCACCTCAAATATTGTACGTAAGTGCCTGATCTTCTTAACATACTAGCGAACTTCAGCACATTATTATTGCATTCGGTTCTTGGACATGAAGGAAATAAAGGAAATTTTAATACTGAATCATCTGAACCTTTCTGTGGACTTACAAAAAGTCACATCAACTCACTTTTCAGGAGGTGCCAGGAGAAGAAGTTCTTGAACACCGGGGAAATTCTATCAGTCAGGGATAAGCGAAACATTTCCTAATGTCGGACAGGACATTTCTGATAAGATCATTTCACTCAGCAGAGTAGACTTCAGACTTCTAACTCGTTACTTTACCGGCCGCTATAGTCTGAGATACCACTGAAACAAAATTGATCTCTCTGAGACCATCAGGATATTGTCCTGTAAGCGCGGTCGTGGTGGTCATTTACCTGATGTCATTTTCCACAATTAATTAACGGCGGAAGGTCCTCTTTATAATAAAATAAACATCCGTTCATTTATATTAAAAAATAGTATTTTTCTTTGAATATCAAAATAACATCTCTGTTTGGAAAGCTCTTTAGTTTAAAATAACACTTGACTAGGTGAGGACCACTTTTGTCGTTGAATGGTCTAGTTTTTCAATCATCCGGAGACAAGCTCATTTACTGCTGCATCTACTGACTTAGGTATACTTGGTAATTCAGCTCTTGCCCACACATAGTAAAGTGTAATCCTCTATTAAAGAAAATGAGTAAATTAGTTGAAATGTAGGTAAAATATTTTAAAGGTAATTAATTGCAGCAAAACATTTGGGAATTTTTACGTTTCACATTTGTAATGCCTTGGCGGAGATTAGTGCTAGCCACAAACCGGAAAACACTAAAATGCCTAATTTAAAGTAATTTAAAAAAAAGGTAGAACAATTTTGTATTTAACACATCTCGCAGCGACCAAAAAATACTTTTAAACAAACAACAACGTACCCAGTTATCTTCATACAAAGTGAAGTCCAAAATAAACAAGATTGGCGTCGTGAAAATGTTTTTGATGGCGCCATCTTTTTAATTAGTAAGTGCGTTGGAATTTAAATCCCAGCTGACTTCCAGTGAAAGCGTGGTGACATTCGGTCCAGTGGAAGCGAAGTTATTGCATCGAAAGTGTCAGTATGTTTGTGTCATCGGTACAAAAATGACTTTCGAACAAAGAGCTAATATCAGATTTGCTTTTAAAACCGGTTTATAGTAGAACAACTAGTTGAGTGGCGCTCCTTGCTCCACATGCTATTCTTAGACTTTAAGAAGGCGTTCGACACAATCAAATGAGACGCAATATGGCTGGCACTGAGTAGAAAGGGAGTCTCCACCATGATAATCCGCATCATCAAAACCCTCTACGAGAACTCCAAACTGGCAGTGCTTCACAAAGGCGATATCAGCAATCCATTCCCCACCAACGCAGGCGTAAGGCAAAGTTGTCCTCTGTCACCCCTTCTCTTCGCCATCGACCTTGATAACGTCATAAACCAACTGACACTGCACAAAAAAGGCATACGTGTGTTTCACCAGACATCTTGAGGACCTGGACTTTGCCGATGACATCTGCCTTCTCTCTCACAAACTCACTGACATGCAAGCGAGGGCGGACCAACTAGTCACGCTGGCACGCACTGTCGGACTGGAGGTCAACATCGCCAAGACCAAGGCTATGAGAGTTAATCACAATAACGCGAGGCAGATATTGGTTGACGGATGCCCGGTGCAATTCGTCGAAAGCTTCTGCTACCTCGGCTGCATCATCACAACAGATGGTGGAGCAGATGATCAGGTCAACTGCATACAGTATGGGGAAGTTCGCAAATCTCCAGGCGCACTAAACTACGAATATTCGGCTCATGCATGAAGTCCACATGACACGCTTCGAAATAGTATCCCTTCATATTAGCCTTAAGGATGTTCAGATGTTGAAATTGTCTTTATATATTTATTTATTTATTGACTCATTCGTTTAAGGGGCTCAACCAGTGTGAAACTTTGAAAAATTCAAAAAATTTTTTTTCATATTTTTCAGCAAGCAAGCAGCAACTTTTTGAAGAAGAAGAAGGTGAATTATATGGGCCTGGAATAGCAGATTAGGATTAGGTATGATATTTATCGTTTTATAAATGTGAGATCAGTATTTTTTTCTTTAAAAATGTTTTTCTCAAAATAGCGTTTTCTTAATTTGCTGCCACTGTAACTTAAAAACTAATTTTACGATCGACTTGAATCTTGTTTCCTCATTTTAAGTATTCATTTTTACATTGAATGACCCTCCGATATTTCAATCTAATAAAAATTGTAAATTTGCGATGTGAAATACTATCACATTTTCAAGCTAAATTTTTATACTTTTTTCAAAACTGCGGGATTTTTTTTGGATTTCGTTTTTTCACCACAATCCTGCGTTAATCAACGCGTGATACCATCATCTTTAATGACTTTTTTGTTTTTTTTTTATTTCAGGCACTCTGAAGACCGTAACAAAGGCAGCAGTGGGGAAACTTTTTTTTTTGGACCTTCGAGAGATGCCCTATTATTAGAAGAAAAGTCCAGATTTTCCTTTGAAAAAATTTGTACTTGAAGTTTAATTATATATTAATATACTTACAAAGTTTTAAAACAATCAATGTAAAACTTTTTTAAAAATAAATTTTCAAAAACCACCGGTTTTTTTGTCAGTCACACTGGTTGAGCCCCTTTAAATTAATTACAACTAAAATTAAAATTAATAATGCGCTAGCTGCTAGGGCTATCGGCTTATATTGCAATTTTCCTTCTATAAGATGAATATTTCCGACACCTGCGCTTGGGGCACACACCGCAGACGTCGCAGAACCCCCTCCATGCCTCACAATAGCCATTGCGTTGTTCCACTTCATTTCAGTTTGGGCTTTGTCACACATACAGCCAAAAGTATAAGCCCCGAATAAATTACTGATTTTTTTTTTATTTGAATGAGGGAGTTAATAATCTTTTACTAATAAATCAATGCAAATAAAATGAGTAGCCAAGTTCTACATATGCAGAGAAGCTACTATTTCCAATATTTAGCTTATGTATATGAAATTCCTCAATGTGACATGCCAGAGCATTGACCCTATCAATTTGGATTTGCATAATGAGGAGCGCCTCCCTCGAAATCTATAATACTTGCATTGTCTACCACAAGTTCTGGTGAGTGCAAATTTTATTTAAGCTCACAGAAGTTTTTGATTTTCCTGTGAGTTTTATTATACATTCGCATTTTGGAAACGAACTTCGGTCAATAATCATCTTCAACCAAACGAATGCGGTCAACTATAATTCTACTTAAGTTTCGAATTGTCGCCAGAAGTATTGCTTTGTGGTTGGGATCTGCGCATCTACTGTTATGTGCCGCGCAGCGTAATTACTTTTATCTTTCTATAATAGAATTTAATATTATAGTAGATATGCTAATAAAGCCCCACTTTGGAATCGAACTGGAATGAATGGCAGCATTCTATATTCATCTAATCATCTACATATTTCACTCATTGACACAACTCGGTTAATGGGTAGATACATAAACGTATTTTATTCTTGTAAAAAACTCTAAATTAAAAGATTTAACGTTCATTTTGACGTAGTCGTTTATTTCACGACATGGTTGTTTTACAACATCCTTGCTTGACCTGGCTAGCCAGAGTTCTACTGCATTGTGGTCAAACAAATACGTGCGCAGCTTACCATAAGGCTCAGCCACATTGTCGACAGAGATTCTGGTGAAAGCTAATACCAATAATAAGTATTATAAAGAACTCCATTGCCAAAGGTTAGTAGGGTTTTGAGTAGGGAAGACTCGAAAGAGACGACAAACTGATAGCTACATATGCAAAACTCTTCCATTAGCATTTTTTTGCGCTTCTCTCCAGCTTGGATGACGCGCATTCAAATCACCACCTAAGACTATCTCATTCGTTCTTGCTTTGAATAATTTTTCTAGATCGTTGGTGCAATACAAAGTCTGCCCATTTTGCTAAGCCAGCTGTGCACGACCGCGGCGGCAAAAGCAATGCGATTGCCATCCGATATAAAAGTTAATCAACTCAGTACTCTTTAGAAATATGAATGAGCCAAAAACAAAATAACTTAAATTAATATTGTATATTCTAAAGTTACCTTTTTTACAATTTTTTCATTATATATACAAGGAACATATAATGAATATTTAATGAATTTGTTTTATTTTTGACTTACTCTTGGTAATTCAAACAGGCAACAAATGAAACATTTTTTTTTTTTTTTGGTATTATACATTCTATAGCACTCGGTTCTCCATTTAAATTTTCTTTAAATCTACCCGACCTCCCATGAAATCTGAGCAGATTTTGTTGGAGTCAAGGTGATCACTTCTTAAGGGGTTAGGTAGTTAGAGACCCGAAAAAATCATGACTTAAAATAATTTTTTTCCTAGTCAGTTGCTTTATTTTACAAAAATAAAAACATAGCGTTAATACCTCGTGTTTCGACTTGACTTTAAGAAAATTTCAAACAAAAAAAATGAATAATTGTAAAAGTTATCGCTGTATGTGTGAAGCCCGTTTCTCCAGAAGTCTCTTGCGGTGATCATCACAAGTCCTTGGAGATTAATAGATAACCTTGTGCCTGATCGAGGCTTTTTCTTTTTCAAAATTAACAATATGGCGGCCTCAGGAAATATTATATTTTTTAGATTTTCGAGAAAAACCCGACAATTAATTAAGAAAAAAATCGAAATTTTTGGAAAAAGAAATCCTACGTTCAGGCACGAGTTTTTAATGTTTTTCAAAAGCAGTATAAATATTATTTAAATCTACCAGGCGCGTTTTAAATTACAGTGATCATCAGTTCAAAAAATATAGTTTTGCGAAAAACGCATTTGAAGTTTTGCTATTGATTACCGGATGTTTTTGTCGGACTCACATCAAATTTACATACATTATTTTTAAGGTATTAATCTTTAAGAAAATGCCACAAAATACAATTTTTTGAAAATTCTGACTACCTTAAAAAACGTCAAGTCTGATTCGAGCGAAGACCGGGCAGACGCGCAGAAAGTGGTCCGCCGTCTCAACCTTCTCTCCACATGCTGGGCAGATTACACTGTCTGAGATGCCCAACCTTTCTATGTGCTTTGCCCATAGAAAGTGGTCCGTCTTCAGTCCAACCAGCTGCCTACAGTCCCTTCTGCTTAAGGACAAGATATTATGTCTACCGACATAGTTCGGCGTCAACTACCATTCAAGTGGTTAGAAGTCTGTCTAAGGCCGCGAGCTCAGATTTGCTGTCGCTGCAGACACATTAAGATCTGTCTCGCTATCTGTTTTCCACAACAAAGTTCATTGCTTTTTGGATAGCATACATATCTGCTTGAAACACAGATGCATGCGTTCCAAGTCCCGCTGGATTCTACGTAAACACCAGAGCCGGATATTAATGAAATGAAACATTATTCTTCTTCTGAATTGACGCGATAAATCCTTACGCGATTTTCGCGGCGCCAGTTGGACACACCAAGTGAACCCAAGTCCTTCTCCACCTGATCTTTCCAACGCAGCGGTAACGTTCCTCTTCTTCTGCTACCACCGCATCGAATACTTTAGAGCTGGAGCGTTTCTATCTACTCGGACTATATGACCCAGCCAACGTAGCCGCGGGATCTTTATTCGCTGCACTCTGTCTACGTCGTCGTAAAACTCATACAGCTCATCGTTCCATCGCCTGCGATATTCGCCGTTGCCAACGTGCAAAGGTCCAAAAATTTTCCGCATTCTCTCGAACACTCCAAGGGTTGATTCATCGGATGTTGTCACCGTCCACGCTTCTGCGCCATACGTTAGGACGGGCATGATGAGAGCCTTGTAGAGTGTTATTTTTGTTCGTCGAGAGAGGACTTTACTACTCAGTTGCCTACTTAGTCCAAAGTAGCATTTGTTGGCAAGAGAGATTCCACGTTGGACTTCTAGGGTGACATGAAACATTAGTTTACAATAAAAGCTTTAGTGGACATTTCCATTTTGGTATTTTTCATTTGCAATAACCATTTTTGTTCCTTTTTATTTAATACCTACTGAACAAATGAGACAATCAATGTCGTTTTTTACTCGCATTAGCAATGCGCTTGTAAAAAGCTTTGGTTTGGTTATAAATTTCTTCCAATACACTTTGTTATTTTTATTAGAAGCGCTTCTGTGTACGAAAAGGGATTTTTCATGAGAGCATGATTTTCAACTTAGGCTTTTATTGCTTGTGGCCACAGGGTTGCCAATATTCGACGGACCCTTCTGGCAACCGTGTATCTTTTGACAGAGATGTCAGATCGCTTAATGACATACCGCGTTGGAAGCGTCAGTCCAGGCAGATTTTTACCATGGAACAGTACACGCCACGCGAGCGCTCCCAAATTGTTGAAATTTACATTCAACAAAAGAAGTCAATTGTGAAAACTCAACGTACGTATAAAAAATTAAATAATGTGAAAAATGCGCCTTTTAAGAACACCATTGAACGTTTGTACGAAAGGTTTTCGAATAATGCTCTTTATTTTTTCTAATCCAAAGAGACCAAATCAAAACCGACCAAGGCGATCGGATGAGAATATTGCTCTTGTACGGGCCAGTGTTGAGACGTCGCCAAGGACATCGCAAAATCGCCGTTCTCAGTAGTTGGACATTGCTCGGACCACTTTACAACGAATTATCCGCATTGATTTGCATTTATTCCCGTATAAGATTCAATTGACGCAAAGATTGTTGTCTGCGGACACGCCTCGTCGATTGGAATGGGCCCAAAGAGTCATCGAAATGGCTGAAGATGACGAGCAATTTTGGAACAAAATCATCATGTCCGATGAGGCTCATTTCTTATTGAATGGGACCGTAAACAAGCAGAATTGCCGTATTTACGCCACTGAAAATCCTCACGAAATTCAAGAGGTACCTCTTTACGTCGAAAAAGTCACTGTTTGGTGCGGCGTTGGTGCGAAAACGATTATTGGGCCGTTTTTCTTCGAAAATGAAGATGGTCGAGCTGTTACCGTCAATCAGGAGCGTTATCGCGATATAATAACCACTTTTGTGATGCCAATTATTCGTCGAAAGCGTATGAGGCAGTTTTGGTTTGAACAAGACGGCGCTCCACCACACACACCTCGCACCACAATCGTTTTTTTTTAATGGCGATTTTGACTGGCCACCGCGTTCGCCCGATTTACCGCAACCTGACTTCTTCTTGTGGGGATATTTAAAATCAAAGGTTTATATTAATAAGCCAAAGACCCTAGAAGAGCTCAAGAACAACATCTGTGAGGAAATAGCCGCTATTCCAGCCGAAATGTTAGTTAAAACTATGGAAAATGCTGCAAAACGGGCACAATACGCCGTACAGGCTTAAGGTGGTCTTTTGAGAGATTCATATTCAAAAAGTGATGTCAACAAATCTACTTGAACCAAATAAAATTATTATTATCGTCAACATCAAAAAAATTGTGTTTTTCGTTGATCGGACATGGGTCCGTCGAATATGGGCAACCCGTATATGGTACTTATACAAAACATATCCATATGATCCCTACTTTGGGCACTTCACTTAAAATTTAGAGATACAATCACTGATGAAAAAATTACGCTTCCACTCTTATCAGTGGCATTAATTTCAGTTATATAAAAAGTATTACCTAAAGCTAAATACATACATACACACGTATAAAAACCATTTTTGTGATGTAATAAAACGAGAGAGTCTTTCGGTGGTGGAAGACTTGCAGACCAAACAGCCATAGGTCATATTAAAATTTATAGCCACTCACATTAACACACATACATACATACGCATACGAATAAAATTAAAGGAAAATTTCTGAGTTCAAAACATATAAAAGAAGTGCGGCAATACACAACGAAAAATAAGTAAACACTGCGTCTATGTGGGGCAGAAACATATCCGGAGGCTGGATGCTATAATTTGTCATATAAAAAGCAGCTACAAATCCACGCTAATATAAACAATAAAACAAAACAAATAAATAATAATAATAATAAACAATAAACGGGGAATGGGCATTTAATTACCGGAGTTTGCTCCCACAACGCGTCAAATTCGACTTTTAATGCCCACTTTTTGGCGTAAACGCAGCATCACTTTAATAAGATTAGCGCCAGAATAATGATGAGCTGATGAGCTGATGATTATGGGTATATATTAGATAAATGGAGTTTGGTATTCGGTGACGATGATGATAATTTGTTTTTGATGAGGCAAATGCCAGCGAGCGAGAATAGAAAGACATTTCAGCGTAGAGCCTAATGACTTTGCCTACTCGAAGAATTTTCACACAATATGCCGTGACCAGCGGTAGCTTTTGTGAACTGCTTAAACATAAATGATTTGCCTATTACGAGCAATTATAATTAATATTCAATATTTGCCTTTCAAGCTAGATTTTATGCAAACATACATACATACACACATGCATGCACACAGCAGCAGCAGCAGTAGCAGGGATTAGTAGAAAAGCAAAATGAGTAGACATTCACAAAACACTCGACTAGAGCCACAACCTGCTGCTGGTAAGATTTTTTATTCCAAAAAAACAAAAAGCATTTCCCAAAGTTTTCTAGACCTTCGTCGTTCTTATTTGTGTTGTTGTAAAATGCGTTGGTGTGACGCAACTTTAGATTGAAATTCCCACCACATTTGGTGGCAATCATCCAGAATCCAGCACACTCCGCAGCAACCGCCAGCATAACCAACAACACCACAATCAAGCACAATGATGAAGTGAAGTCCAGTTCATCGGCTTGTGAACGCCTGAAAGTAGATAACATTTCTCGTTTTTTTTTTCTTTGTTTGTGAATAAATTTTAGCCAAACTTGGAAGTTGAAGTTTTTTTTGCGCATGCCGGGGACACATGTAAGTTTCTCAAATGAATTTGATAGTGTCATCTGTGCTTGAACAACTTGCCATATCTCCTTCTTGAGCTAACCATTTCAAATTTGGTCATTTGTTTGCTAAATGAAATGCAAATTTATGCGTCTCGAAGTGGAAGAAAACGAGAAAAAAAGCGAAAATTCTGTAAGCTTCAGTGGTCACCGCAGAGCAGAAAGAGGCAGCACAAAAAGTGTGTTCATGTATGTGTGCGTGCGTGTGTGTGTGTGTGGGTATTTGCTAAAAGGGCGACATCGCAAGAGGAAAGTTTTAAAGTGCAACTCCTAAATCAGTCAGTGGGTGCGTTGATGCATTCACAGCAACTCTGGCAATTAATTATGAGCCTTTAATTTCAGACTTACGCATTCACAAGCCGTACAGCGATGAGTTGAGGAGAAAGATAATTTAGAAAAGGCGGGAAATAATACAAAAGAGAGATGATGATTTAAAAAACTTTATAAATCTTTAGTTAAGAAGGTTTTCTGGTCTAGACGGTTTAATTTTGGGTATTTTTAAAACTAAGATAAAAAAAATGAAAAACATTTTTAATATCCATTTTTTTATGGTTTTTATTAATACTGGAAAAGTATAAAAAAAATAAAAAAGTCGTGGAATTACAGACAGGCGGAGTGGAGGCTACATAAAAAACGGTGCTCCATGGTTGACATGATTCCAACCCTCGTAGTGATCTAAAACAAACAAATTAAAAAAATTCTTCCTTAATTAGGATGTCGCTAGCGGATTACGCTAAATCAAAGAAAAAAATTCACAAAATGGCGTCAACTTGAAAAAAAAAATTTTTTTTAAACTCTTTTTTTACCTTTTCAAATTTTTTAAAAATACTAAAAACTTCAATTTTCCAAAATCCGAGGCAGGCGCGTTAGACAGATGTATAATAAAAAATTCTTATCAAACTTCAAAGCGATCGGTCAAGTAGAACTTGAGATATCATGAAAATCGCGTTTGAAGTTTGAGCAACAACTCCAATAAAATAACTTAGATCCTAATATTTACTACTCACTCTGGATTAATCGGTGATATATTTCCAGGTATATAAAGGGTGGTTAAGTTTTAAGGACCGGTGTTGATTTTGAATAAAATACAATTTTTTTAGGAAATTATTATCATTTATCTTTATTATGATAATACTGGTATGGTTTAATTACGTATAGAGCAAAATATTGGCCAAATGGCCGCCGCGGCCTCGGCCGCATACTTCCATCCGATAGTCCAAATTTTCGATGACGCTGAGGCATAAGTGAGGTTCTATGCTATTAATGTGCCGAATTATCTCATCCTTTAGCTCTTGAATTGTTGCTGGCTTATCGAAGTACACCTTTTCTTTCAAATAACGGTGTCGTTGACGTTTAGGTGCGGTTCACATTCAACATCGGCCTTTGGAATTTAACCACCCTTTATTATAGAAATATAAGGTATATATATATGTATTGAATAAATAAAGGTTGTGTGGGATACAAAAGATTTTCTAGAAAGAACGAGTCCTTAAGTCGTCCGGTAACATCTGCCGTTCATTGTGCGATTCGCTCCACTCGGCCGGCTCAGACGCCAAGTCACGAAATCTGCTGTATCTCCGAAAATAATTCGAATTTTGTAAAATACGTTGAGGGGCTAATACCAGGAATGGAACTTCACTCAAGAAGGCTAAAGCGCAAAACAAGTACTTCTGTGGTTTTAATTCGCATTTAATTCAAAGAATTTTTACAATTTATAAAAAGGTTTCAAACCTTCAGAATAGTTCAATATTCTTGCGTAAGCTCAATAGCAACAAAAAGTAAAATTTATAATTTCAAAATATCAAATTTTTCGAAAATCAACAACTTTTCACTTTGGTCTATGTTTCTTTTTTTTTTAACTGGGTGAAGCTTCTGAACCCAAGGCCACACGATAGATAATTTTTTTTAATAACTAATTTCTTTGATACTTCAATTGCTCAAGCTTATGAGGTCGCCGAAATAAACTCCGAAAATAGAATTAGATAAATTAAAAGGGCGATTTCTAAATTAACCGCTATGAAAATTTAATCCACGTAGTTTCAGCAGTCACTGCTATTTTACTAAAGCTTCTGAAAATAAACACAAAAACACATTCTACTGTCGACTTGATATTATTCGGTATTTTAACGTAATGTTTTTTTTTTTTATATCAAATCACATTTCGTTTGTTAAATCCGACTTGAGTTTAAAAATGCTCAAAAACTGTTTCATTGAATACATTCCCGCATGTAGAATATTTTAAAAATCTGAAAATTCTTCTTCGCTGTTTTAGATTTCCTCCTCAGGAGGATGCCGATGAGCGGCAGGAGATCTCTGCGAGCAATTCAATTGCCCCTTCCTGGCAAACTCAACAGCAATTTCATTTCCCTCTATGTTTCCATCAGATTATCCGACACTTAATTTATGTTTCGCTGCATGCATTGCACGAAAGGCATTGGAATGGAACCCACTCGCAAATGTTGGTCGTAAACCTGGTGGAACAAGGGAAACTTGGAAGCGGACAGTTGAAAGGGAAGCTGCATCGAGAATCAATTGAAGTACATTGCCAAAAATCGCACAAGATGGCGCGCAGGCATGGGTGATACCCTATGTCTCACGAGCGTTTAAGGAGCTGAAGAAGAAGAAGAGGAAGCTATGTTCCTATGCCCTGGAACGCAGATCAAAGAAATGTTACCTGCACATCCAAGATAATTGATCTCCTCCTTACAGCAGTTGACTTATTTCGATATGTACCATGGCGTGGCAGAACCTTAGCCGCACCTTGACTACCGGAAAGAATGTTAATATCCATGCCATTATCCATTAATTGCATGCCTGCATTATTGCAAAGACTTTTGCCTGAAGAACACAAACAGTACTTCACTATTCTAATGATTTTAATGGTTTAGAGAAATCCCCTACTCCCACTACCGATTACTTCCTGAAACCGTCAGTTAAGGCAGAACTAACACTCTCGGTATAGATTTTCCCCTCGTCCCAACCGTGCCTACTAGGAAATATTGCCCTGGCATGACCTTCAAACTCCAGTTTGCGGATAGAGAGATCTGTCCGAAGCTCGGGGAAATACGCTGCCCGAAAAGGCTACTATGTCTCTTGAGAGACTGCCTTCAGAGGTCAACCGCCTCTAACTTGATTGCACTTTGATGGAAATAACGTAAAAGTCGATGGGAGCTAAGTGCAAAACGACATTCAGAGTAGCACTTGTGCAAGTTCTACATGCCCCGGTGAAGCCAATGCATGAAGTCTCTTGCATCCTCCACAGTTTAGTGTTATTATAGTCCTCACGAAGAGCTTCCCATCAAACCCGGCATCCAAATGTTGAAATCGGCAGCACGTCTACGTTGCACGTCCAAAGAACGACCTGTAGTTTTTTACCGAAGATAGATTTGCAGGAGTAGAAAACTATACAGGTCTTCTTTACCCGATTTTCAAAGCGTAGCTTAGGTTAGGTTCGGTTTTTGGGGCAGTCGACTTAGAGGAAGCAACTCACTTACACCATGTAGGTTCATAGACTCTCTTATGAAGCGTAGGGTAGGTTTTGTCGCGACACCGGGTAGTTCCTAGCAAACTTGCTCTACTCCTAACTTACGCTGGACAATTACATCGGAAGCGTTTCTTCCGCTTCCTCATCTCTACAACTTCTTCAGTATTCATGAGAAAATACTCCTAGCCTAGAAGAGTGTCGACTTAACAGTCAATGACCGGTGACCCAAGCCACGACTTTCGAGATGTTTTCTCTTGAGAAGTTGATCTTCTGATCTTTTCTTATCTACTTGTGGCCAAATTAGCCTGGTTGTAACACAAATATTTTCTTCTCTCAATGATATTTTGGCTCCGTTTTCAAGCAGAGGGAAATTAGTAACCTTTCTTGCTAGCCCTCTCTCTTTCTTCCTTGAATATCTCTATGTCCCGGAACGCATATAAGTCTGACCTTGAAGACGGTGCTAATATCATTTGGAACTGTCAGACATTCCTGAGCAACCTTTGATCTTACTATAACCCCCTTCATTGATTTGATGGCCTGCTGGCTGTCCGAGAAGGTCTTTATCGTAGTTCATATTGATGTGAGTATTAAGGTGCGCAGTTACTTCCTTATACTTCCTTTATAAGACTTCTGCCTGGTAGGCGCTACAGTAGTGCGGAAGTCGGGCAGATAATTTTAGTCCTAATTCTTTTGAAAAATAGCATAACCTACTATATTTTCTAGCTTTGATCCATTCACTTAAAAATTTATTAACCCTCTTCTTCAAAGTGTAGCTTCTAATGTACGAGACGTGTTTTTAAAGTAAGTTTTTACATTACGCCACCGCAAAGCTGCGGTCGCCGTGTAGCTACATCTGTTGGGAAGCCACAGCCGCCATTACGGAACCATCCGACGAGTCTACATCTGTTTGCGTGATTTTAAAATGCCTCCACCTATTGAGAATCCCGCGGACTGTGAAGTGCGTGCTATAATACGGTTTTTCTATGCTCAAGGCTTCAAATCAGTTGACATTCATCACCAAATCAGGGAAGTGTATGGTGAAAACATTATGAGTGATGGAATGGTGCGGAAATGGGTTAGAGCCTTTAGGGAAAGCCACATAAACATTCATGATGAGGAACGAAGTGGGAGACCTTCAGTCATTACCAATGAACTGATTCAAAAAGTGGAGTGTAAAGTGAAAAAGAACAGACGATTCACGATTTCATCCATAGCTGAAAAGTTTCCTGCTGTCTCAAGAAGTGTTCTTTACGAATTTGTGTCCGAACGGTTAAATTATCGTAAATTGTGTTCACGCTGGGTGCCAAAAATGTGAAGCAGTGGTTGTCTAATCAGGCGGCAATCTTCTTTGTCGATGGCATACAAAAGCTAGATACGATAAAAGTAGAGTAAAGTATGGCCTTTCAAGTGAATAAATGTTATTTTTTTTATGTCAAAACAGTACTTAATTTAGAAACACGCCTCGTAGTTTGTATCAAATATCACCGCCAGATAAATAACTACCGATGAAAGCAGAGGTTTATATTTTCTGGTTCAGCACCAGCTCTGTTTTGTCAAAGTTGACTCTGAGGTCGCAACTGGCAGCCCAACAGTGTCCTTTCCAGAATCTCAGCCATGACTAAGGGAAACGGTCCCATTAGAACCAAGTCCTCGGCATATCCTAGTACCTTAACTCCACGCTTATTTGAGATTTTCAGAACTTCGCCAAAGCAACTAGCCAAAGAAGAGGCAAAAGGACACCGAACCGCGGCGTCTCCCTCATAAATATTACATTACCTTCAATAACATTATGATGATTTATGTTGAGAGCTTGCATTATAGGTACCTACTCCTCCTTCATTACCTTTATTAGGTGAAATTCGTTCATCAAATAGAATTGTAAGTTGGCCTTGATAAAATATAATTTCTATAAATTTTATTTATATGCTATTTTCGGAGGCGTCATTACACAGCAGCTCCCTTCATTTGTGGCAAAATTAGAAGAGGAACTTGACCAGACAGAAGAAATATATATACAGTCGACTCTCGTTAATTCAAACCTGCGATAATTCAGAGCATCTAATGCCGGGCCTGAATAGTCGGAAAAGCTCCGGTGCAACAGATGGCCACAGTGTGTTGTAATCTTGATAAGGTCCTCCTGAGAGAGTCTACTCATCCAGACCACTGATGCATAGGTGATAATAGGTCTTATCATAGCCGTGTAGATCCATGGGACCTTGCTAGGAGAAAGACCCCAAGTTTTCCCAAAGACACCTTTGCACTGCCAGAAAGCTGTCAGTACTTTGGATGTCTTTGTTTCAAGGTGTGATTTCCACAGGGGCTTACTTTCGAGGATTACTCAAAGATATTTAATTTTCTTGGATAGCTGGATTGTGATTCCTTTTAGTTTAGGCAGAACGAGTCCATCAAGCTTCCTCCTTCTGGTGAATAGGAAAATACCAGTCTCGGTGGGATTTGCCGATAGCCCATTCGCATAGTACCAAGTATCAATCAGATGCAAAGTTTTCTGCACTTTCCTGGTCATAAGCGAAGGGCCCGTTATCAAACAGGCATCGTCGTCCGCATATGCTTGTGTGTAGACTCCAGCACCATTTAAGGTGGTGAGCAGAGGATCGGTACCATGCACCTGAGCAATGGGGACAGCACACCGCCTTGGGGGCAGCCTCTATTAACCCCGGATGACACCAGCAGATCCTCCTCTGCTCGCACGGAGACGATTTTTTAGGCCAGCATCGAACGAATCCAATTTACTAGCACCCGGTCTACGCCGTGCCAACTAGCAGAGCTACACATACTGTCAAAAGTGGCATTATCAAACACCCCCTCTATATCCAAAAAGATGCCCATAGCGTAGTCCATCCTGTCGATGGCCAGCTCTACCCTAGCAAGAAGGTTTTGCAGTGCCGACTCGCAGGATTTTCCACTCTGATAGGCATGCTGAAATGGAGACATAGGGTGAGCCTTCAGCAACTTCTGACGTATGCCCAATTCCACCAGTCATTCGAGACTTTTCAGCATGAAAGAAGTCATGCTGATGGATCTAAAGCTGTTGGGGCTGGTGTAGTCGTCTCTTCCAACCTTTGGAATGATAGTGACCATCACCATCCTCCAAGAGCGTGGTATATAGGTCAGTGCCAGGCGTGCCGAGAAGGATCAGGATCACTAACCGATGGCGAAATTTTATCTGCGACAGATACGAATGAAAAGAGGAACGATAAAGATGAAAGCGATACGTCGGAAACTTTGGCAGAGATGTCAGTTAACGTAGCAAGAGCCTCTTTCGATAACTTACAAAGCTTTTGTCAACAAAATGAAACTGATGAAACAGCATATCAGGCACTTTTTCTCCTTAAAAAAATTATTGAAAAGTCTGAGCAGCAGCAATGTGCTTCAAAGCAAATTGGTATAAATGAATTATTTTCAAAGATTAATTAATTCTCATTGTGAATATGTAAAACATTAGCAGTTAAATAAAAACACCTCATAATTCGAAATTTTATTTATTTACTCTCAAAAATTTCGAACCATTTAATATTGCAAACCCTTGATAATTCGTAATATTTTAATTAACGAGAGTCGTCTGTACATATATACTCATATATATGCTGCATTACGTCGCTGACTCACAAATCTAATAGAGACATCCACATCTTAGAAAAATTGTATTATTCTACATATTCTAAAATTCAACCGGCATTAAGTAAACGGCACCAGACAATTATGATTGACGGATACCACGGCTTTTGAGAAGATTAATGGAGATTTTCGTTTACCGCTCTCTCTCTCTCTCTCTTAGATAAAATATTGTTCAAATGTCATATTCTGATTGGACACCGCTCAAATATCTACTTTCCCTCTAAAAATGTTGACACATAACCTTAAAAGCATCAAAAAAAACCAAAAATAAGCCATTTTAGCGCGCGTCTATTTTTCACTGAAAAAAACCCATTTTCCTGAGCTGTCAAGCGCAACAAGACCTTCAACAAATGCACCGACAGGGAACTGTCATTCATGTGTCAATGCGGCAATTAAGTTTTTAGGCGTTTCTCAAACGCTCTGACCAAGCACAGCTGCCAATATCAATTAAAAAAAAAAAAACAAAAAAATGTGGAATATTTCAATAAGTAAAACTCGAGCTGTATATTTTTTTAGCTATTCTAAAGTTTAATCACGGGAAGTATCCACATATCCTGCGGGTATGAAGTACGGACATTTGAAAATATGTGAATATAGGTATATTCACTACTTGCACAGTAGACTTGCTAGGTATCCACCAAAGTTAGTGCATTTTAATTTGACTTGCCACTCGGTGATACTTCATTAGTTGCGCTGCACTTCATTGCGATTTTGCGCTGCATTTGCCAACTCACTTTTCACACACAAATAATTTCGCAAGTGCATTTGGCAAAAGAGAAAATCTCAATTAGCTGTGGTAGCCGCATTCGAGGCATTTGCGCTTTCAAAATGAGAAAAATTAGGCAGAAAACAAAGGGATGCATATACTCGCACATACCCTGGAGGGAGAGCTTAGATTAAGAAAATAATTTTCTGCCGCCGAAAAAGTACGATTTCATCAATTGCGGATAGCGATATCTGCCTTAAGTGCCTTGACTGTCAAATTGAAAAAGTATAATAGTAAGTTGCTGATGCGCCTTGGCCTGAATGTAATTTGTTAGGAAAATTAAATAGAGACCTTACTTGTCGAACTTCAACAGCAATACACCATGCGCAACAATGTCGAAAGCTTCAAAAAAATCTGTGTAAACAAAGTCTACCCCTTTTCACTGACGAAATGCATAATTGGGAGAAGTGATCCATATTGGCAGCCGTAGAACGCCCACAGAAAAAGCCATGTTGATGCTGATTAACCATTCCTTTCACAAAGCAGTACATTTTACCTCGCACGCACCATCTTTTCGAAAAGCTTAGAGCAAGTAATGAGTTCAGATATATTAGTTCTATAGTTTCTTGTAACATTCTTGGTTCTAGATTTGATAATCCCCGTAATGGGTGCAACTTCCCAGCGATCAATAAATTCGCCTGCTAGGAAAAGATTGAAAATATATTTTAGAGGCAACCAAAGTGAAATGCCTCATCTTTTATATAGAAACGAAGACAGCCCACCTAAATCACATTTCATTCACAACTGCTTAGAAGAAAATACCATTGAAAACTTCGTGTCGGCTAACAACAACTGTGGGGCCACACAAATATTATTCTACTTGCTTTTTATCCAATAATTACTGTTTTTTCTACTAACTTAAAAACTTACGAACGGAGTTAAATCAAATAATCTTAAATTGTGCAACAAGGAGTTAAGAAATGAGTTAAGAAAAAATTAACGAAAGTGATAAAATTAAAAATTCTTATTTCAATTTGGAAATATATGTAAGTCTGAGAAATACCAGCAGTACAGCTGGATTTAGGAGTCCTGTAAAACAAATATGTCCTTACTTGTCAAGCTACTGGACATGGAATGTGAAAAGGAGTTCAGAAGAGTGCAAAAAATCAGGAATAGTGAGGAAATCTAAGACTTATGAAACTGTGCGTCGGTAGAAGATATTAGAAGTATGTGTGAGAAGAAGAAGGTGCAGCAGAGTTCAGCACACGAACGGTTCGTAGACTGCAGTTGGCTGGCTTTTTTACTTAATTATTAAGCCAATTAATATAATACATTCTTATAATACTTGTAGGCTAATAAGAATTTATTTGGTACACAAAGTACAAATAAACTATTTATAATAACTACACAACAATTTTCAATACGTGATTTTTGAACATCAAAAGTCTATCTCAGTAAATATAGAGCTCTAAGGGCTCTTGTACTGGGAGCATTTCGAGCATAAAAAGTTTTTGAGTGACCTCCATAAAATAACTCCGAAGTACAAAGAGCTCTAAAGAAGCACGCGACATAAAGCACTCGAAAGTCAAAGATAAAGATAAGATTATTCTACTGTTCAGTCATGATTTTCAGCTAGTGAATAAGCATCGGACTTCACAGGTAGTGATAAGATCCGGGAAGCGTAAATTACGTAACGCAAAATGTAAGAATACTTTCTAGATTCGTTCAATTCTAAATTGAATGAATTCCATCCGTGAAGGCTGCAAAATACGCTTCCACAGCTGCTATGACCTCATCATTTGATGAAAAATGCTTTCCACGTATGCATTTATGTAGGCCAGGAAACAGTCGCACTGAAAGTCGCTAGGTGCTAAATCTGGTGAACGCAGTGGATGTTCCAACAATTCGAAATTTAATAAAATTGATTTTAACATTTAATGTCAAGGTGACCCGTATGCATTGTCCCGAGATGAAAAATTTTTTTCTTTTGAAAACTGGATATTTTCCACGATTTTTTTTTCAGCTGGTCTAAAAGTTTACACTAATATTCAGAATTTATTGTTTTATCAGTTTTCGAGTAATCCACAAACAAAATTTCTTTCGCATTCCAAAAAAACTGATGTCAACACCTTCTTGGCCGATTTCTGAACACGAACTCGTTTCGGAGCCGAAGAACCAGAGTCCCTTCTCTTTTTACCCTCTTGTTTTGATTTTGAATCATGAGGATAAACCAAGTCTCATCTATAGTTATGAATCGACGCACAAAATGCTTTTTATCCTTTCGAAATGTTGATGCTGAGAAATTTGCATACGAATGTGTTTTGGTTCCATTGGTAGCGAATGCGGCTTCCACTGAGCACACAGCTTTCTGAAACCCAATACTTCAGTCAAAATATTGCTTACACTGCCGAATGAGATGCCTAAGGCTTCTACAAATCTTTTTCAGTCACTTGACGATTTTCGAATACGATATTCTATATTATTTTTATGATTGCTGCTGGTTGTTGCCGATTTTGGACGTCCTTGTTCGTTCGTTTATGAGTTTCCTTTGCTTTTAAAGCTTCCAAAAATAAAAATTCAATCACTGCACGATATTTTTTTTTTTTTGTAGAAAATACTGTGACACTTCGGTAGTAATTGGCTTGCAAACAATGAATGAATTGACAAATTAAAATGAAACTTGACACACGTTCAGTGTACCAAGATTGTACCAACCTAACGAAAAAAGATTTAGACCAGTAACAATGTCCTCTCTTATCGAACCCCAAAACTTATTGAACAACCTGGTACCTATTTTGAATGGCTTCTGAAGTCGTACCAATAACAAAAACTGGGGAAACGTTGAATAAAATGTATGGAGTTAAATGAAGATTGCGTTGAAGAACTTACAAAAAATAGCCATAGCTAGCGATACATTTTCCCCATCTCTCAGACAATTTGTGGATGTCGCGCCAAAAACATTGGCCGTCATTGGCCGCAAACCAATCATCGAGCCATTTTTTGGCTTCTTCGTGAGAATTGAAGCGCTGCTCTGGTGCGCGCCAAGTCTGGTGAGTAAGCCCGGGTCGCTCTTGTTCGATGTGGCGGTGCATTGTCACATTGTCAGTTCATGCGGCACCCATCTTCCGACCTTTAAAATCATGCCCATGTCTTTCAAACGTTTGGAAATGGTTTTTTGGGTCACTCCCAACTGCTCTGCCATCATTTCTTGCGTTTGACCATCATCTTCATCCAACAATGCTTGTAATTCAACGTCCTCAAACTTTTTCGGTGGCCGACCACGGTCCTCGTTCTCAACGCTAAAATCACCACTTCGGAATTTTTCAAACCACCTGAAGCACTGTGATCTACTTAGAGCATGTCCACCATAAGCATTTGATGAGCTTGAAAGGCGTTCTTCTTCAATTGATAACAGAAAATCAACGATGTCCGCAAATCGTAGTTTGAAGGCACGAAATTCGACATTTTTAAGAGCGACCAAAAATGCATTGTTGTATGAAACGTAACAAACATCGAACTGAATATTGTTGACAGATGACAGACGAAAAACACAAGACATTTGGGAAGGTTTACAAATACTCCTAGCGACATCTATGGACTATTAGCTGAAAGTCTCATTTCATAAGTATATACCTCGTAGCTCTATTTTATTTTTGCGAAACTTCAGTTGCTTATTAACCTACCGTCGTGGTACAGAATTATCGAAAAGGAGAAATAATTGCAGCTTTTTAATAAATTGAAATAAAAAAAATTATAATAATAGTTTACCAGTTAGCTGTAGAACAAAGAGAAAGGCGAGTCGACCTAGTCATGGTTCCAAATGCAATAAAAGCACATCATTTCGTAACTGCATGATTTTCCTGCAGGGTATCACTTACAAAAGAAAAATTAACTGAACCCTGAAGCGCATACATTCCCATGTACTTGTAAAAGCATTAGTTGTTGTATGCTCTTTTGTTCATTTATTTATTTATTTTTATTGTGGGTGCATTTAGGCGAAACCCGAAATTTCGTAATTGGCTAAAAAGGAGTCAAAAGGGAGTTTTTAACTAAATGCATCCCATAACAAATTCTAATTAGCAATGGCACTCTTACACTAAAAAAACAAAACTCATTTGGCGTTTTCATCTGAAGAACACTGAGTAAGTTAAGCAGTTTTGGTCGAGTTGACGTGTATTGGAGGCACTTACAATTAGCTAAAAATAGATAAGAATCCCACATAAGCAATGCTTTGAAAAAGATCAAAATAGGTACAAAACTCGATAGCCGGGACTTTGTTAATCTTAGAACCACCCTCAAGTGCCTTCGATCAACAACGCCAGAAGGATATCAGGACCTGACAAGAATGTATACTTGCCCGCGTTCGCTGAGTTGATGCGAATCCCGCTTTCGCAGGAGCACACCACGGGTAGTTAAGAGGATCCTAATCCCTCATTTTGCATGGAAACAACCTTATAGGTTCCCTCTCTAGCTGGCTCATTCGCCCACTAGTTTCTCGCAATATCCTTGCGACTAGGTCCCAGCATCGAGACCAGGGCCCTATTTGCCTCTTGGTTGTCGGAGTAGATGTTTACTTCCCTGACAGTTGTTACACAAGTGATTGAGTCTACCAACGCTTGGAATACACTGCAGTAGTCTCGTAGCCTGAACTGGATAATTTCAGTTTGATTGGGAGCTCATCGCAGAATACTCCTCTACCAACCTTTCCATGCAATTTCGAGCAATCCCTGAATAAGTTCACCACGTTTGGTCTGCAAGTACTGTATCCAGCTCAATCTTACCTTAGCGGAAGCGAGGTTGTATATCGATCAGTCATCAGGAAGGAGTTTCGGAGAATACTTGAGTGCCAATTGAATGCATCTAATTTGTAGCCAGGGCCTCTCAGTCTAATTCTGTTATATGCAACAATAGTGTTATATGCACAGTTAGCTTTGCGCTAAGCGGTAGACTAAGAGTGTTTCGAAGCATCTCACTGATTCCAATGTAGGTATAACTTTGAACTTTTCCAGAGTTCGTCACTAAAGTCATCCTCCTGAGCGGGTTCCAAGATGCAATCCTAGATGAGAGTCCTATCTTTTATCTCTGGCGCCCCTGCATCAATACGAGGTGATTATTTCCTACCACGTTTCCTGCTTAATGTTGCACATCCACGTTAGCTTTCTGTGGAGAATTATACCCAGGTACTTCATCTTAGGGTATAAATACCTACCCTCAGTTTCCTAGTGCGGGCACAACGCGTGCAGTGCTTTGGAAGGGAAACGACGTTGTATCTTGCGAGAGCAGGGAAGCAACGTGTAGTAGCCGGAAGTAGTAGCCAATGAGAGAGATGTATGATGCAAAATCCAAACACCGCGCGGTGAGTCCCAACGGCGGAGATAGCTGAGGTCAGATGGACCGGTAAGGCAAATCCGGCGGAGAAGAGCTCTGATCTTTTTATGGTTGTCAATCTTGGGTTGCTAATATTTATTGATAATTTAGGACGGATTGGCTTTTGAGACTAGAATTGAGGAATGTAGCGGTTGATGCCGGAGGAACCCACCTGGGGTCAACGGTATTAGCCTGTAGCCGGTTTAGGGTCACTAGCTGGCGCACCCGGATGCCTAGAAGATAGATGCTACATCCCCAGGATAGGGAGGTAAGGTCGGCGTCCTGACTTTCTGATTGAATTGGCGCACCTGGATGCCTAGAAGATAGGTGCTACATCCCCAGGATACGGAGGTAAGGTCGGCGTCCTGACTTTCTGATCAAATTGATTGCCAAAGGAATGCCGAAAGTGCCTAATGTCCCGCTAGGTATTCAAGGAAACTATGATGATAATGACTTCAGCTTGGCCGAAAGCACCAACGGAGCGATAATTTATATCTAATTGTGGAAAGGATGAGTTAGTTTTTGAGGGGTTTTACCAATAATCCGCAGTGTAAGGCAAATTACGACTTTATTGAAACATTTCAGTCGTTGTACGAATATTTTGACTCTGCTGGACTAGACAATTTCCATGCTTTTATCAACATTTCCTTCGGTTAGCCCTAGAGCATTAGAGTTGGAATCACACGGTTGCAATATACCCAGTACTCTTGAACTAAAACCATCTTCAACTACCCGCCTGGATCAGTTAGCTCATGTTTTTCGCTAACGATGATTTATCGATCGAACCCTGGCTTTTACACCCTTTTTTGGGTGTTTGGCCGAGCTCTTCCTCCTATTTGTCCCATGCCTCTTGATGTTGTTCCGCAAATGAAGGGACCTACAGTTTCAAGCCGACTCCGAACGGTAAATGATTTTTTTATGAGGAGCTTTTTCATGGGAGAAATACACGCGGAGGTTTGTCCTTGCCTGCTGAGGAGCGAACGCTATTAGAAAAAACTTTTTCTTCATTTTTTGTTTCATGCACGGAGACTCGAATCTACGCACTTCCAAAAAGTAATCACGCACTAACGCATTCGTCTGATCAAAGTGATATAATCTTGGGACTCGACTTGTTAGGTTGGAGCTAAAGCCGGCAGTCCAGAACTTAGACTGAGAAACTTTCTCTGCTTATCTTAAGCTTTCTAGTTTAGTAAAGAAAGAATATTTAAAGAACATGAAAATGAGTTATTGATCTTAATTACTATACCTAACACTTCCTTTAGGAAGATGTTGATGTGAGCTCTCTTCCATAAGAGTTCAGCAATGCCAAGGGCTTTCACATACGAGTACATGTGAACACACCACAGTGAGTTACGTAGTAAATGTTATTGTGGGTGATGGTTTCATTATCGGCAACTGAATCCTTCCCTATTATCTTCTGGAATCTTACGCGAAAGCCAACGTACAGTAGTACCCACCTTGCAAAGTCTCATATTTTTATATGAAGTCAACTTAGCTTATCGCTTATTAACATTGAGAAGGTCACAATGATGTGATATAGTAGGATAATCGGGTTTCAAAGGAAGCAATGGAGAACATTGCAGTTTAGAAGATCTTTTATAACCCCACACCATGTCCCAAAAGCATTTAGATAAAGGGTGTTGTGCATTGTCTTCCGTAAATACTCCCTAATTTGTCGTTTATGGCTGGAGCCTGTGAGCAGTGTCTTGTCAGCAGTCTTAAATCTACTTTACCGAACCGTTTTACGTCATTCTTATTAAAGAAGAATGAAAAGAGTTTTACTTAAGTGAAGCAGTGAAAAACCTCAATACTTTTTTATTCACCTTCTAGACATGCAGTAGACTAGCTAAGGTAAAAAAGTGATCCTAGTAGAGCGATTTGATCTTTTCACACCATCTCGGTGACGAAGTCCGCAATTTCCCAGTTCATTAGATTCTTATGAGGTTTACACTTCGACCTGTCTTTTGTGCCCAAGACGGTACTAAGTTCATTACTTTACTATGTACAGGGTTGCCCATATTCGACATACCTATCTGGAAACCCTGTATCTTTTGACAGGGGCATCAGATCGCTTAATGACATACCGCGTTGGAAGCGTCAGTCCAAGCATGGAACAGTACACGCCACGCGAGTGCTCTCAAATTGTTGAAATTTACATTCAACAAAAGAAGTCAATTGTGAAAACTCAACGTGCGTATAAAAAATTAAATAATGTGAAAAGTGCGCCTTCTCAGAACACCATTAAGCGTTTGTATTAAAGATGTTCGAATGGTGATGCTCTTTCTAATCCAAAGAGGTCAAATCAAAACCGACCAAGGCGATCGGATGAGAATATTGCTCTTGTACGGGCCAGTGTTGAGACGTCGACAAGGACATCGCAAGCTCGCCGTTCTCAGTAGTTGGACATTGCTTGGACCACTTTACAACGAATTATCCGCATTGATTTGCATTTATTCCCATATAAGATTCAATTGACGCAAAGATTGTTGCCTGCGAATACGCCTCGTCGATTGGAATGGGCCCAAAGAATCATCGAAATGGCTGAAGATGACGAGCAATTTTGGAACGCAATCATCATGTCCGATGAGGCTCATTTCTTATTGAATGGGACGGTAAATAAGCAAAATTGCCGTATTTACGCCAATGAAAGTCCTCACGAAACTCAAGAGCCACCTCTTTACGACAAAAAAGTCACTGTTTGGTGCGGCATTGATGCGAAAACGATTATTGGGCCGTTTTTCTTCGAAAATGAAGATGGTCAAGCTGTTACCGACAATCAGGAGCGTTATCGCGGTATGATAACCACTTTTGTGATGCCAATTATTCGTCGAAAGCGTATGAGGCAGTTCTGGTTTCAACAAGATGGCACTCCACCAAACACAGCTCGCACCACAATCGATTTTTTGAAGAAATTGTTTCCTCGTCGTTTGATGTCGAAAAATGGCGATTTTGACTGGCCACCGCGTTCGTCCGACTTAACGCCACCTGACTTCTTGTGGGGATATTTAAAATCAAAGGTTTATATTAATAAGCCACAAACCATAGAAGAGCTCAAGAACAACATCCGCGAGGAAAACTATGGAAAATGCTGCAAAACGGGCACAATACGCCGTACAGGCTCAAGGCGGCCATTTGAGAGATATCATATTCAAAAAGTGATGTCACCAAATTTGCTTGAACCAGATAAAATGATTATTATCGTCAACATCAAAAAAATTGTGTTTTTCTTTGATTTAAAAAAAAAACACATGGGTCCGTCGAATATGGGCAACCGTAATGCGTAAATCCGACTGAAGTGACAATAGGTGCGTCTTTCAGACCATCCCTCAGTTGCCGCTATGTTGCCGCAAGTTGGGATAACTAGGTATTACTCAGGCTGAAACACTGTAGATATTCTACCACCGTCTATGCTCTGTGTCATGTAGAACGCACTAGCAGGCTCATATAGTCCTATATCTGTGTTCATTTCGTCAAATATTTTTTATTCATCCAATCAACATACGAGTATCTAAGGATTAAAGTTGGACTTTCATTGCTCTTCCAACTAATTCGACCTGGAAAAATTAGACATTTTTGCCACACCGAATTTTTTTGCCTTAGAATCAGATCCAACGAGAAGCAGATTAAGGTCTTAAAGCCAAACTACGTTCTTCAAAGCTGGAATGCTTAGGCACAATTCGGCTTGGAAGTATGGCAGATAAAAGAAAGAAAGCAAATATTGCAGATAATAAAACGCTAAGTTAAGAGATATTTACGTTGCAATAGGAATTATTTCGGATCTCACGCGATAACTTCATTTATCATTGAATGCTTCATTAATTAAAGTACTGAGTGTTGAGCAAATCACTTCACATTTAATTATTCAAATTAGAAAAACAGAAAAATCCCGCACAAGTGCATAATTTCTCACAGTACATTTAGCACCATTGCCGAGAACTTCATTTCAGTTCGACTAATTCATCAACATATGAAATTCCTCTCACAACCAAAAAGAAAATACAGGCATTACTCATAGTTAGTTCGGATATAACAGTATATGGCACATATATGGAGTTGCTTTAAAAAAATGGCAAAATCAACCAACCGGCAATTCAAACCAGTGAAATAAAAGAAGCACTAACACAAAATGCAATTGTGGTAAGGTAAGAAAAGCGCCTCATTTTGTTCGAGCCAACATAGAGGAAATTGTTTGCGGCATATTTGGTAAAACGTGAAGCAGCGAAATAGAAAAAAATGCTCTGCATTGTGGCATTGTATATGGTGTGGCAGGTAAATTGAAAAAGTTTTTAGTACTTCTTTTTGGTATTCCTTTTTGGCTGGGTGGATGGGTGGTTGGGTGAGTAGGAGAGAATAAATCACCAAATACTGTTAAAAATAGAATTCGAAAAAGTATTAGAAATGGTAATTGAAGCAGAGAAGAATGTTTTAATGAACTCTGCACATGCAGAATCAAAGCGCCGGGTAAACACGAAAACAAATTTTTCAATTTCTACTACATTCAACAGATTTTTCAGGTATTTGTGAAGTTAGAAAATGGTTGGGTTGGAGTATTTTTTACTACTCGAAAGTATTTTTAAATGTGGGCGATTATGTATTTGAAAACAAAATAGGAAACTGTTAGGAGAGTTAGTTATGTGGCAGTTGAGTACTCACAACTTTTTAACCTTCTGATAAGTATTTACTTTACTAGTGAGCGATTCCATGTCAAGTGATCCAATTATTGTGGTAATTTACGTTAATTCTTCTAAATTTTTGTTCATTTTTAGAATTAAGTAAAAATTAATTAATTAATAAGGAAACTGAGAAAATCAAGGAAAAATGCATTTATTTAATGTTGAAAAGGTTTGTATGAAGTTGTTTAAAGTAATAACTTTTTGGTTTGATACTTACGTGGCCGGGCCCAGAGCACATTTTGCCACTCCCTTCTGCGGCCATCAAAGCCCACAAGCAACCTTGGCAGGCTGAGAGAGGCTGCAGATGGACTAAACAGATGTTACCTGTCATGTCCGATCGACTGTCGCAAACCCTTCTATCATTAAGCAGAGGGGATTGTAGGAGACTGGTTGGACTGATGACGGGCCACTTTGTGTGGGCGAAGCATTTGGAAAGGTTGGGCATCTCAGACAGTGTACTCTGCCCAGCTTGTGAAGAGGAGGATGTGACGGTGGACCATTTCCTGAGCGTCTGCCCCGCCTTCGCTCGAATCAGGTTTGACGTCTTTGGCACTGATGTGTTAAGAAGCGACCACCTTGGCCCCTTGGCACCACAAGATCTACTCAGATTTCTTCGGAGATCGGGTAGATTGAAAGAAAATTAAAAGGGAATCCAAGTGTAGTACAATGGACATAATTAATGTCTGAGTGCTGCACAAGAGTACAAAAAAAAATCTTTTTGTTTTATTTTAAAATTTTTATAATTATTTTTTAAAATAAAAATTAGGAAAAAAAGAAATTATTATTAAAAAATTATTGTTTTTTTTGCAATGTTTAAAATTATGATATAGATTTTCAAAAATAAAATATCTTCGTTTCAACAAAAAATTTATATGTAAAAAAATGCAATTAATATTCAAGTTGATGATTTCGTTATAGCATTTTTAGAGCAAATTTCTTCTTTTTTTTATAATTTTTATAATTTTAATTTTTTTTTATATTTTTGTTAAAATAAATTTTTCAACATTTAAAACAAAAATAATAATTTTGAGCAATATTCAACATTGAATAGTTTGGAGAGAAGTTTTTTAAAGTAAAATATCCTGCTTTTATTTTAAAATTTTCATAACTTTTTTTTTTTGAGTTTTTAGGAGAAAGTGTGCATCTTGAAAAAAACTCTTTTTGTAAACAAACAAATTAACATTTTTTTGGAAACATTTTTATCATGTTGGAAGTTTTAAGATTTACGCATATTTTTTTTTATGTTTTAAGAAAACAGTCCTTCTCAAAAAC
This sequence comes from Anastrepha obliqua, assembly GCF_027943255.1. Lineage (NCBI taxonomy): Eukaryota > Metazoa > Arthropoda > Insecta > Diptera > Tephritidae > Anastrepha > Anastrepha obliqua. The sequence goes on from NC_072892.1 coordinate 171,804,969, forward strand.
AAAACAAAAAAAAAAACAAAAACAAAAAAAATGTATAAAAAATAAACTCCAAATTTTTATTATTCAATGTTGAAAATTATTTTGGATCAAATTTTTTTACAAGAAGTAAATTTAAAATCTTTTGGAAAAAGTTGTATAATATGAGTAGAAATCAATGTTGAAAATTTAAAAATTTCAATATTTTCTTTCAATTTTTTAGGAAAAAATATGCTTCTCAAAATTTCTGACAAGGAATAAACTCAAAATTTTTTGGAAAAAGTTGCTAATATTCAATATTGAAAATTTTAAAATTTGTTTTTTTTTTAATTTTTTGGGAAAATATATACTTAAACAATAATTTTTGTACAAAAAAATGTGCTTCTCCAAAAAGAAAGAGAAATTACGAAAAATGAATTCAAAAATTGTTGGAAAAAGTGATACCAATACGAATAATATTGAGTGTTAAAAATTTTCATAATAGTTTTTTTTTTTGCTTTTTATGGAAAAATCGCACTTCGCACAAACAATTTTTTCAAGAAATAAAATCCTTTGGAATATTCAATGTTAAAAAATTTTGGAATGGACTTTTTCACTTACAAATTTTTTTTTAATTGTTTAGCAAAATATATTTACAAAACAAGATTCAAAACTCTTTATCAATGTTAAAAATTTTGTTAGGGAGTAAAATCGTTTAGATATTTTTTTATATTTTAGATATTAAAGTAAAATTTCTTTTTATTAAATTCTTTAGGATAAATATCTTGGTTACATTTAAAAATTATATAATTTTTATTTTTTAGTTAGAAAACAAATTTAAAGTTTCAAAACAAAAAAAGCAAACACAATTTAAACATTTTTTAAAAATAAAGTAATAGTTCCAAGTAATATTCAATGTTGATAATTTATGGTATGGAATCCTTAGAGTAAAATACCTTCGATTAACTTGAAATATTAATTTTTTTTCCATGGCTATGATTTAAAAAGGAAAAAAAAATCCAAAAAAAAAAATTCAAAACTGGGTTTTTCAATGTTGAAAGTTTGGTGTGGAGTTTTTTAAAGTAAAATGCTTTAATTTCTTATTAAAGTTTTGTAAATTGTGTTTTTTTCTCTTTTTTTTGTTATTTTGATATAATATGTATCAAACCGAAAATTAAATAAAAGAAATTCAACAACAAAAAAATCCCGAAATGCTTGTACTTAACAGAAAAATTTTTTAGAGTGTTTGCTATCTTAAACAATAAAAAAAACTTAAAAAAGGAATGAAATATTTTACTTTAAAATAGAAAAGCTTCAACAATGAAACTATTAAAAATTCAATTTATATTTTAGAAATACATTGGAAAACATTTTCGTTTTTTTAACATTATTTTATAATCTAATTTTTTTAATTTTTAGAAACACATTTTATCTGAAAAAAATTACTAAAATTTAAAATTAAACAACTTTTTGAATAAATTGAATAAAACCTAAAATTCTTCAACAATTTTTCAGCTTACCTTACAAAGTCTTGTTTTTCTTCAGCTCCTTAATCCCTCGTGGGGCATAGTTAGTGGGTTAATGCGTTCTCACCGTGACTATAGAGTTAAAGTATAGACTACTAATTGCAGCAAAACAATTATATTTTAGTTTTGTTTTATTTTATTGCTCTTTTCTATTCTTTGATAATATATAGTTTTAAACAACATCTTTAAGGAGAACTACTACAAGAAACCTAATCTACACTAACTGCTATAAAAAATAACAAAAATAAAAAAATGCGTGTAGCGCAGTGCACAGAACAGAACTGAAACGTTCAAGGCAGACAAAGAAAGAGGGAAAGACCCGAGAGAGAACGAGAGAAAGAGAGGGAAAGAATATATATCTAAATGGGAATTTATTTATTTTACATTTGCAGAGAATACAAATAGACAAAATTTACAAAAAACGGAGAAGGGTCGACCGATGTAGGTAAACGCCGAGCACAAACCGTGCCAACAACGCGCACTACTCCGAGCGTTTATCACCCGCACAAACGCAGCGATTCCAGGGCCGCAGCAACAGCACAAATTACCGCAAGGCAATACCAATAAATTCGACGCCGGAATGGATAGCACTATATACATAGTACCTACAAGCACTAACTAGGAAACGGAAATAAGAACCAAAAAGTAGGCACAAAAAAAACGCCAAAAAATTGGGACCAAAAAAACGCCCCAAAAAGTAGGCACCAAGGAAATATAACGCCAAAAAGTAGGCACCAAAAATATATTTCCTACAAGTTTGCACCAACAAGCAAGCGCCAAAAAGTAGGCAGTGTTATTTCTCACTAGAAATTAGCAATCACAAGGAAAAGCTTAGGAAAAATAGCGTAAAGTGTATTTAAGATATATAAATATAAGGTATAGCTCTCTCTCTCCCCTTTTCCTCTACGTTATATCTTTTTTCCCTCTCGCGGAACGAAAATGCCCAAAACGTTGCATGGCCTTGAATTTTTACTCTTCATTCTCGCTCGTCCATCGACGCCTAAGAAGTTTCACTTCAAAAATTATAACACAATGAAAACGTCCACCACATCATCAAGACCAGAGACTTTTTCGTATAAAAATTGTATAACTTAATTGGGTACAAGGGCTGCGATGGGCACAAGCTCACTAAATCGCACTAACAAAATATTAAAGTTTAAAACGTATCCCACCAGATCGTTAAGAATCCATTGCACTTGATGAAATTTCCACCAAGAAGCAAAAGCTTACCGCTTACTATATTTTTAAGGGATGTGTGCGTTCAAATTTGTGTGAGAGGTAATGATATTCATAATAAAAATAATAATGTATCATAATTGCTGTTTTTATTAAGTCTCGCATTTTTTTTTAATTAGTTTTTTTTATTTTTTTCTTTTTGGTATTTTTTTTTTGTGTCAACATTTCTCTCCTTAATTGCGCCCATTTTAAAATTATGAAAAATATCTTCTCCTAAAAAGTGTTGAAACAAACTATGAACTAAGTGCACGTTGTACCCTGCATTGTGAAAAAAGTTACCCAACTATATCACATTTCAATACTTTGCTACCTTTATTGCTTCATTATCTGAAATTTCTTTTAAAGTTTTATTCATTAAATTTAGTTACAAGCGGCAACTTTTAGTGCTTCTCGTTCCCACAAAATTTTCTTTCCATAAAATAAACGCAAAAATTAATTAATACTTTCTCAAGTTGCCTAAGAATTTTTGTATAATAATATGCAACGCTAAGTTATCTCAATGATACATATATGCAAATTTTGTGGCAGAGAGCTGCGGTAAAATAAAATCATACGCACACGAAAGTTACTCATACGCCCCAACATAACTGCGGCAATATAAATTTACGTGCAATTATTTTTAGGTGTATGCACTTTAGGGTGATCGGGTGCAAATAATGATTGCACCATAGAGTTAAAAATAAAGGTTCAGACTTAGTGAAAAACCAGCAATGTTTAACGCCTCGAGCGAAAGAAGTAGTAGTAGAAGTTCAAATATTCCCAAGCATGGAAAAAACACTTGAGATTGCGAATAAAATTTATATGAATATGTTTAAAAGTATACAAAAGAGAGTATCGTCTATAGAAAGCACTAAGAATATAAATGGGCCACATAGAATTATACCCAGGTATTCTGACAATAGCTTTAGAATTGACCCTCCATGCCAAGCCTGAGCATTGGCACTTCCGCTGCCTAGTAGAGCGATTTGAAAGGCGTTTCAAGGTAATTCTGTACATTTTTTCTCATGCCCAGTCACCCTAATGTACATAGCTATTTATGGCAGCATGAAAATTCCAATGCGTAATGAGTTGCATGCAATATTGAAAGTTTTACCCAAGAATAACTACAAAGTGCAACTGCTGGCGCAGCTGTTGCTATTGAAGGCTTGCAGTAGTTACCCGCATAGGCACTAAATAACTTTTACTTTAGGTAAGCGTTTTAAGTAAGAATATACTTTTACTTAGTTGCAAGCGGTTGTATGCGTACACACATGCACACATACAAGTATTAGTGAGGAAAAGGAAAAGAAGACAGTTCAACTGTTAGGTAGGACTGTAAATAATATTTTGGGAGAAAATCTTCCAAAAAGTATTTAATTCTAAACCATTCAGTGGGGTTTGGTATTTTCGGGGGGAAGCATTAGATTTCTTTAATAAGGATTGAACAACGAAATTTAATGAAATATGAAAAATTTCTAGTAATTGGAAAGTATTTGTAGTTTTACCGCTCTTCATAAGGGGGCTTGGACTTAAGCTTCTCCCTTTACTTCCAGATTTGGTGCTACCACTTCGTTCCTCTAACAGACGCTGAAGTATTGTGATAAGCTGCGGATCTATCAGACATCCAAATTGTTTTTTGGGAAAAAACTGTGCTTCTCAAAAAAATTTTTGTTCAAGGAATAAATTCAAAATCCTTGACGCAATCACTTCATACCTCTTACGGACGTGGAAATATTGTGATAGGTTGCGCATCCGAGGCCCATCAGACATCTAAGTAACTAAAAGTGTAGCAACGTAAGAGCGAGACAGTGGCAAAGAAAGTGTTCAACACTCTTCACTTTCGCCGACAGCTGCGACCGAAGTTATTAGAGGGAAAGCCCATACGCTTCCTCTGTGCTCCCATTAGGCAGTGACAGTCGATTGTAATAACTACAGCGCAAATAGAAGGTCCATCCAGATTGTTGAGTGGGTTAGTGGGGTTTCCATTCATGCCAGGCCAAGCCTGTCTAGTTACATTGCAGGTAGTCTGCGAAGCTGGAGATAATCCACATCCCAGACAGGGTTGGCTGATATGAGACCAATTTCGCTCCTAGCCAGCTCATGGGCAATGCAATTTCCAGCAATTTCTTTGTGTCCAGGAACTCGTACGATAATCATGAAGGACCATTTCATCAGCTTCTTCAGAATAGTTCTGCATTGATTTCATACTTTTGAGGAAGTATTGTCGCGCTGCTGAGATTTAATGGCAGTTTGAATGCCAGAGTACATAGTGATTGGTCAAGAATGATAGAAACAAGATTACGCCCATGAGAGAGTGCATGACGTCAAATTTACGCTTCACCACAAATTTAGTGCTTTTTATACCCAAAAAGTGAAAATTTTTGAGTTTGATGTTTGTTTTCTCTTTTACTTTAAAGCTACTAAAATTGTAAGTTGAAAAAAAGGTTAAATAATTTAAGGGGGCAGATACCTGTAAACGGCCAAATTTTATCTGATTTTCATTAAAATTATTTAAAATGAAGAAGTCAATATATTTTTTTCAAAATTGACATACAGTTTATTTATACATTAAAATAATATAAATTTTTTTTTATTTTAATCATTTAAAAAGGCGGATGTGCACTCAATTCTTCCAGGAAGGTCGTAGCGAAGCTTTTCACTTGGCGGGCATTGTAGCGCCGGCGCCAGTGACCTGAATACCAAACACCAAACATTTTTTTTTATTAATGTCATAATTTCTATATGAATTAAAAAAAGTGGAAAAAAATTCGCGGAATAAAATGCTTAAAAAAAAATTTTGGGACGAATTTTCCTACTATTTTTGCTTCGAAATTGTAAATTCACATAGAAAGTAATATCATGAAAAAGATGTGTCCGAAATTTCAGGGAGATCGGTCAATAACTTTTCCTGCCAATTCGAAAAACATAGTTTTGAGGAAAATGCGTCTAAAGTTTGAATAAATTAAAACTGAATGATTTTTGTGACTTACCGATTAATCAGCAATTCCAGCGCCTGAAGCCTCATAGAACTCATTCTGTTCAATTAGTTGCTGTTGACGTGCCTTACGAGCTTCTTTAGTGGCTAATGAGCTGATCCTCTCTTTTCATCCAGTTTTTCGGCGTAAGATTTACATTGTCAGCCAATTATTTTATTTGAGGAGTTCATTGTTTCTAAGTTTGTTTTGGAGCGAGACACCAAATGGTAGAGTTGAAACCCTCAATTGCGTTTTGCGTGTGACCACCCACGGCGTTTTGCGTATGACCACCCACAAAATATTGGCTCAACGTGCTGCTGAATATCTGGATATACTTAGAGGTGCAGGGTGATTAAAATTTTCACCAGAGGTTTTAGCTTTTTCCCATTTGCACCAGCTGTCAGGACCAGGTGGACAATACTCATGGCCTTACATCGAGAATACCTTTAAATGTTTTTGAATCTCCATCTCCCATATAATTAATTAATTTTTTTCCGAAATTTTACAGGTCCCTTTAAGAAAAGGTTGGAAAAAATACTCTGAGAACATTTTAGAGCTATTGAAAATTTATTCAGTTTTATAAAATTTGATCTTTTGAAAGTACAAATCTAGTTTTTTGCTCTTTTTGAGTGTATCGAAGAATATTGGATCTACTTCTCTCAACTCCTCTTAACATTTACAAACTTTTTATGAATTTTAAAAAGCCCTAGAGGTGTATTCATAGAAAAAAAAACAGAAAAAAATACCATTTAATAACGAGGAAGCCATAATGACGCTCAAAGAGCAAGCTTAAAGCCTTATTTGCCGCTTGGCTGTCGGAGTAGATACTTACATCCTTTAGAGTAATAACTGAAGTGAGCAACCAATCCACTGCTTCCGTAATTGCGGCTACTTCCGCTTTGGAAACACTACAGTGATCCGGAAATCTAAATTCCAGCTTGATGGAGAGCTCATCCCCACCAACTCTGCCCTGCAACTTTGAGCGATCCCTAAACATGTTTGCCGCGCCCTGCCAGCAAATGTTAAACCCACTCCTTCCTTGAGAGAGAAGAAAGAACTAAACGATGCTTCATTTATGTGGCGTCCTTATCACCATCACGAGAGACGAACGGGTACTTAAGATGTGTCCTAAATATGCCTTAAGATCTGCAAAAGTTCCTGTCCCATATCCCTTTTACAGCTCGCGCTTGTTAGTCATTGGATTAAGTTCGTTTGAGTGATTCTATCGGCTTATTTTGAGTTTAATTTTACTCCAGGTTGTATTTAGTGAGCGTTTTTTTTTGCAACACATTAACTGTCTTATTTCGGCGAGAACTTTACGAAGCTCTTAGCTTTTTTGCCTCAAGATATGCGAAACAAATTTCGAGTCCAATGCATCTATTATTCGCACACTGCGCGACTTTAATAATATCTCGAATATCTGGCCACACTGACACCGATTGCGCTATGGTGATGTCACGAATATCAGCTGATATTTTCGAATTCGTTGAGAGAAAAGTAACGGGACCACGACAGGCTATATCTCACTATTCTCTCCCTCGTAGCGATTGATCAGGGCATCACAAAGTATGCACGAAACAGCACAGGGTTCAGCATCGCCCTATTCCCAGCACTAATAATCACCAATCGAGAGTTAATCATCATTTCTATCCATCTCACTTGCGACACTTCACAAGCTTAATCCTCATAAAGACCCTCAAAATAATTCACGTTAAAATGCGTCCAATTTAACCCGTAGACTCTATGAAGGTTAAAAAAATTTAATATTTGCCAATCTACGAATTCCATTTACTTACGCAATGCCAGTAAAGTTTCATTCACATTTATTTATTTGTTGCTTCGCATTATATTTCATGTCTAACTGCATTTGTTAGCTTATTTCTAATCGCAAATAGCCAATGGAATATATTAAATGACATTATCGCATTATGCCTGATGTCACCTGTACGACCATGTGAACAATTTTGCGAGCATTTCTATGCAGGTTCATGTGTCAGTGGTGTCTATGTGTTATAGTTGTAAAGTCCGCCAGGTGGTGCTAATACGCACATTCTTGCTGCTCAATTGATTTCATAATAATAATTTCCGAAATTGAATTTTACCAAATTTAGTAGGGAGAATAGCAAAAACAAAAAAATGCAACCAGAAAAAGCAACATATGCTCGCATATACTAGGCCCACATGAATTGCCATATGTATATACGAATATGCTTACAGGGTGTCTAAATAGGATTTTTGTGTCTAAATATGATGGAAATTTTTTTAAGTTCAATAAATTTAGTCAACATATTATGGGTGATTTATGAAAAACGGAGAGTTCCAACTTTTGATTATACCTCACAGACATAAGTATATGTGCGGTTGACACATCTAGACCTGCTGTAGGCCCATTGTGATACCACCGCAGCTTTCCCCTCTCTTCACTCTACATTGTTCTCATTGAAATTTTCTGATTAATATGATTCTGTTTTGTTGGGATTTATCCTAAGACCACTCGATGCAGCCCACCGACTTACATCGTTCAGAGCATTTTGCATTTATTGCAGAGGATATCTGGGAATTTCCCTTTAATTAATATTGCAACATCATCTGTATCTACTTGTATCCTTTTTTCCTCTAGATTATTGAATAATTGATTCATTGCCAGAATTCACAGCAGAAGAGAAAGTACACTGCCCTGAGGGGTGCCTCCCTTGACGGATCTGCGGATCATCGAGGGGCCCAACGTCGAAATTACGAACCTGCCTAGTAGCAACTGTTCTGTAAGTTTCACAAGGCCTTCGGTGACACCCAAATCAGTCATTGCGCTTGTTATGGCACCCGGTAGGATGTTGTTGAAAGAGCCCTCTATGTCTAGGAAGGCTACCAGAGAATACTCTTTATTCTCTATTGATTTCTCTATCTTCGAAACTAGTGAATTTAATGCTGTCTCTGCGGATCTCCCTTTAGAGTATGCATGTTGTGAATTCGCGAGTAGCGATAGTGTCAAGTTTTCTCTTATAAAGGCGTCTATTAAACGCTCTAGCGTCTTTAATAGGAATGAGGAAAGGCTAATAGGTCTGAAGTTTTTAGGTTTCGCATGCGAGCTCTTACCAGCCTTTGGTATCAAAACCACCCTGACTTCCCTCCACCTTAGGGGGACGTAATTTAGTCGTAATGTTGCTCTGAATACGGTTGTGCAGGAATTATCCCATCTGGTCCCGGTGTTTTATATAGTTGGAAGTTTTCTACAGCCCAAGTTATCTTAGCTTCAGTGACAATGTTGAGGATGTCGGAACCTAGTAAAGTCTGTACTTGCAGTCTAACTTAACTATTCGCTTGCAACATTCTTCTTTAGTCATTATTCTTAATACCGTTATTACAAATTAGTGTTGCGAGATGTGGTTTTCATATCAAATTAGAATATGTTCAATCAGAGATCAGTATTGATTTGGCACGCATAGAGAGCAAGTTATCAAAAAATTTTGTGTTATATGCATTGGTATTCTCAAGAAAAATGCAAGTAAAATAGATTACTTCTTTAGAACAAAGAATAATTGAATTATTGATGGGTTAATCTGTAGAATGCCACGTGGCAGACATTTATCCGATGAAGAGCTTGATCTGATTAAAGGACTAAGAGAAAGTGGCGAAAGTATTCATGAAATTACTGCTAGAGTAAATCGGCATAGGAATACCATTAGCAACTTTCCTAAAAATCCACAAGCATATGGTCAACTCAGACGAAGCGGCAGGCCAACTAACACCAACAGCAGAGGCAAACGAGAAATTTGTCGTCTGGCTGCTCAAAAAGAAATGTCTTGCAAGAAAATTAAACACCATTTAAGTCTTAAGGTCGCCGATAGACGAATACATCAAATTTTTGCCGAGGACGGAACACTTAAATATTGTTTGCGGGAACATAAACATAACATAACATAACATAACATAACATAACATAACATAACATAACATAACATAACATAACATAACATAACATAACATAACATAACATGACATAACATAACATAACATAACATAACATAACATAACATAACATAACATAACATAACATAACATAACATAACATAACATAACATAACATAACATAACATAACATAACATAACATAACATAACATAACATAACATAACATAACATAACATAACATAACATAACATAACATAACATAACATAACATAACATAACATAACATAACATAACATAACATAACATAACATAACATAACATAACATAACATAACATAACATAACATAACATAACATAACATAACATAACATAACATAACATAACATAACATAACATAACATAACATAACATAACATAACATAACATAACATAACATAACATAACATAACATAACATAACATAACATAACATAACATAACATAACATAACATAACATAACATAACATAACATAACATAACATAACATAACATAACATAACATAACATAACATAACATAACATAACATAACATAACATAACATAACATATCCAAAATCGGAGCAACCCCAATCCTTTAATTGCATCAATTCATCAGCACCTGTACCTTCTTCGCCAGCGACACAGAATTGACTTTTACTGGGTCAAATCGCACATCGGTATTGAAGGAAACGAGCGTGCAGATGAACAGGCAAAAGAAGCAGCAAATCAAGGAGTCGATCCAGTATATACTGCATTTCCCTTAAGCTATGCTATACGGCAAATACGTTCTCAAATATTCGAGTCATGGCAGCAGGAGTATGCCGACGATACCACTGGCTCCATTACAAAGATTTTCTTTCCAATTCTTGAAGATGCGCAACTATACCGACAACTCTTTGGGATATCATTTGAATTGACACAGCTCTTTACTGGCCATGGTTTCAACAAGGCATACTTAAAGCGATTCAAAATCATTGACGAAGACTGGTGCCCGTGTGACCAACTCACTGTGCAGAGTATGCATCATCTTTTGCACGACTGCCCACGCTTTCACAGTGCACGACAGAGACACGAAACATTCTGTGCACAATAAATAACATAACATAACATAACATAACATAACATAACATAACATAACATAACATAACATAACATAACATAACATAACATAACATAACGTAACATAACATAACATAACATAACATGCTGTTCAAGCAAGGTAACGACGCATTTTTTGGTGCGTGCAGCCGGCCTCATAGAATTATAAGACATTATCACGTCAAAAAATAATACAATAATAACATTAAAACAACAGATATTATTAACAGACTTGGTTTTATTTTAAATTCTTGAAGTAAATCAAATTAATAATAATCAATAAGAAGGCATATGCAAATACAAATACGTGAATTTATATATGTACATATGCGCATATACATACACATATACGCTCACTTAAGTAGGAGAAGGCAAGATGTCGAACGTTGCCGTTCGTTTGCTTTGTTTGCTTTGTCGATCGTTCCGCGCTTTCGCTTGCAGTTCATTGAAGGTAACGGGTGAGCAAGGTAATGACACATGAGCAAGGTAACGGCAATGAGCAAGGTAACACTAATGAGCAAGGTAACGACACATTTTTTCGTGCGTGCAGCCTGTTAAATCGAATTATAAGACGTTATCATTTCAAAACAGCTGTTTCGCGAAGTTCATTAATTTGTGAGTCCATACGGTCAAGCTCCTCAGTGATTTTTCCAAAGTTTCTTTTTCAAATGCAAAGCGTATCGGGCGACAATACCTCGTTGATGAAGACCTCTGGTTTTTCCATATTGAAACATTATTATGCTCCGTTTGCCTATTAATTTCTAAAGGTACGAAAGAAGGCATCAATACATTTGAATCATTATCGTTCGAGGTTCCTGTAAAAGCTGTTTTATATCGCGAGTTCCCACTGCTTCCTTCGCAACCCCATTTCCAGTAGCACAGCAAACTAGTTTCGTCTTCGTTCAAAGAACTAAAAACTTGAAGCTTTGATTTTGATATGCGATATATCGTAAAATCAAGTAAAGCCTGAAGTTCAATTTCGCAAAGGTTCTCTGCAACCTTTACCGACGAAATAGGGGGGTAGCACTCTTGTTTTATTTGCTGAATCGATTTAGAGGATGGATAAAGATTAACATTTTTCATGTAGGCACTTTTCCGCAAAATTTCTTATTGGTGTTTTGTTAACTTTAAATCACTTAGTAAAGCTAATGCCTCTTCAGGCGTGAATTGTGGGGGTTGGGCTGATTGTACCGATTCTGTTGAACATATCATTAATTTAACCGATTTTTGAGTACTATTTATGACTTTTCTAATAACAGTAGGTTTTGAACGTTCGCCTTCTACTTGAAATTTACATTGAGCTGCCAGAACAAGCTCTGCTGCAGAATTATTCAATAAATCTTTAACTTTTCGCAGGTTAACTTTTGGTCCACTTTCATGAAATTCCTTCTTACGTCTGTCTGTTTTATGCAAGTTGGAAACGGCTTGTTCGATTTCTTTTGAAATCTATGTAGCTTCCCTTTTGAAAAATCTGCTTTTTGATCGATAATTTGTTTGCCAGCTTTTTTGGATATGGTGCACATCGTATTTAATGCGAGTCACAAACTTATTTTTATCCAGATCATTTATATTTGTCATATTCATTTTTGCGTAAAAATGGGATACTACTTTTCTAACAGCGTTGGGTAAATTTGATGTTAAAAGTTTATTTTGTTCCATATACTAAAATCTATCGGTACGGGTAAAACCCCCATTTCGGCCAGCCATGTTTAAAAATAAGCAATAAGAGCAGCTGAAACTATGCGCAACATTTTTTTCACGAATATAATGTAAAATACCTCTAAAAAGATCTTTATACAGGTTTCGAAGCGCGACTCGGCGCAACTTTTAAGTTACCACTAAATTGGGCATTTAATAATAATCCTCCTTCAAGATTGGACCTACTCGAAATCCAAATTATTGGCGTAATACCAAGATATTTTTTTAACCAAACTTTACTAATAAATCTACAATTACTTCTAGAATGTGCATCTATAATGAATTTTTTCGTGGCTTACAGCGCAACGGAATAGTTGAATATAGAAGTGACACCTAAATTGCGGGGAAATTCGCTTATATACTTGCTGATATACAAATTTATTAATAATAATAATAATTTATACAAATCGTGAAATCAAATGCGAGGAAACGCGCAACAAATGCGTTCAGTTACTCAAACATCTGCTTGATGCTGTACTGCCTTTAGTTGTGTATCAGTGGAAATATACCAAATTAGCTACCTCTCTTATGCGTAGACTTAAGCAAAATCGAGTGCTTGAACCTTCTCGCCTAACTCCCCTTAATGCTTGCCACTGTATGGGGACTCTCATTCCAGTTATCGCTACATAAAAATGCCACTAAATTTATTGCACACTCCTACGGGCTATAATTGCAATTCGATCTGTCACTTTGTTATATTTTAAATTACTTATGGAAACTTTTTAAAAAATTCTCATCAAGGTGACGAAGTTAAAAATAACTTAAGCCAAGTTATAACCTAGGCAATTTTATTTCTCACTTACAGCCATTCATATGCCGATTTACTGCAAAAAGAAAAAAAAAACAAATTTCTCTTACGCAGGCACAGGCCTATTTAAAGAATATTCAATACAATTTTCCCATTATGAGCAAAAACTTTAGCCATTCGAAGTGAACATTTAAAACCACCAATTTGGCAACAAACTTTTTCCGAAACTCAGTTTCTTCCACGCAAATCGTGCATAAATTTCCTTTCACTTCTATAAATTTTCACAAAGTAAAATCGGCAAAGCAAAGTAAGCTGCCATGCCACAAAACGAGCGTGGCTGCATTTATTTCATGCCTTTAGTCCAAAGCTTAAGTTTGCCATGCGCTCAACGTAATTCCCAGTTCATACCATTAAATGTAACATCCAGTCTTTTATTTTGTTGTTTTCACTCTACTTTAAAAAAAATTGTAATTGATTTCTGCCCGCAACTTTTGCGAAAAAGTCATTTTCCTGCTTGACTACGCTTCAAGCATTTCCTCAAATTGAATTGCGCGCAGTTCTACACCAACACATATGCATATGTGTGTGTATGTGTAGTGGCAGAATCTAAGTAGTGGCAAGACTCAAAGAGTTTCTGTGCTTCCTACGCTAAGCGCTCACTGCTGTGCTTTACTTTCAACGCGTCTAGGCTAGCTGCCAGCCATGCAGGCAGCTTCGTATTGATCTGGCGGTGGTTGTGAGAATAAACATGTGTGGGTAGTGCACACACACACGCACGCACATACACACGCGCACGCGAATTCAATAGCAAGAAGTGCTCTTCATAAGGGCAATTCCGCACACAAATAATACTCGTGCAACCGCGCGTTTGTATGTATAGATGAGTGTGTTGTGAGTTGCTCTATTTCGCCAAGAATTTATTCAGATAAGCAGAAACTTGCCAAAAGAAAATAGAAATGTACAGATGCAAACGTGCTGCCAAAACATAACGATTGAAAATAGTCCTCAGCTGATTTTATTTTTGTAGCAACTGTTGCGCCCACACGTCGGCGCTTGCATTAGTGCGAGTATATACAAGTCCATATATGTATCTTATGAGTACACAAAATATGTATGTGTGTATGTGTTATATGTATATGTATATGTGCCGTATAGCGTTTCAGTTCGCGCACTACTTCTTGCGCCCTTGACTGGTCTCTTTGTTCTCTGCGGAATGGAGTATGCGAGTGGTCTGGGTGTATTTGTTAGAAATGGCCTGTAGCCATACATTTTACTTGCTGTTTGAGTGTATTTGTGCGGTAACCAATTTATGTGCCAACAAAGTTAGATTGAATGTAAATTTATTTTCTATCTGAGTTACCTTCTGCTTTGGCGTGTGCATGTATGTGTGCTCGTGTGTTGGTATATCATATCAGTGTCAGCTCGTAGCGGCGTTTGGCAATGCGAATATGTGGGAAGTGTTTAAATGAATTTGATATCGGAGGCGAATTTGGAGTGATCTACAGTGCGCGAAAAAAGTGAAGTACCTCAACGTTTTGACAAGTTCTGACGATTTGTTTATTAATCGAAATTATTTTTTCGTGTAACTTATATCCTTATAAAAACATAGTTCTTTTAATACTGAAATCCATATTAATCCAGCTAGCGGAGCGCTACAGTAGAACCATTGTTGAAATGGCGAGGTGCATGCTAAAGCAATCTAAGTTACCACACAGTTTATGATCAGAAGCAGTCAACACGCCTACTTATGTTAGAAATAGTTCTCCAACGAAAGTTGTCAGAAATACTACTCTGTTCGAACGTTGGATTATGTTGGTGACATGAATGTGTTCTTCGGTTTCAATGCGGTCGCTTTAAATAAGAAACTTGGCAAATCGAAACTTGAACGGAAAGGAGACGTTTTTAAAATTTGTAGGATATGCACGAGACTGCAGGGCAAATAGGTTTTCTGATTTTCGCAAAATACCTACTATCGTGGTAAGAGATGCTATATTTTTTGAACAGACGTTTAAATTAAGGGGTGGTTAAGTTTCAAGGGCCGGTGTTGATTTTGAATAGAACACAATTTTTTAAGAAATAATTGTAATTTCTCTTTATTATGATAATATTGGTATGGCTCAATTACGTATGGAACAAAATAATTGAGGTTCTATGCCGTAAATGAGCCGAATTATCTTATCCTTTAGCTCTTGAATTGTTGCTGGCTTATTGACGTACACCTTTTCTTTCAAATAAGCCCGAAGAAAAGTCCAACGGTGTCGTTTACGTTTAGGTGTGGTTCACATTCAACATCGGCCCTTGAAATTTAACCACCCTTTATATATAATTCGCGCTCACACCATTTTTGGGTGTTTGGCAGAGCTCCTCCTCCTATTTGTGGCGTGCATTTCTTGTTGTTTCACAAGTGAACCTACAGTTTTAAGCCGACTCTGAACGCAAACAGTTTCTTATGAGGAGGGTTTTCATGGAAGAAATTTACTCCGAGGTTTACCATTGCGTGCCGAGGGGCGACCGATATTAGAAAATACCTTTTCCTCATTTTAGTGTTTCACGGTCTTCTCTGGCCTCGATACACTATTTTCCGTGATCTAAAAGCTTTTCGGAAGAGTGTTTCAGGTCATTGACCGGAATGTCATTCAAGATGTCTGTACAAGCCTTTTGGATGGAATCTACGGACGCAAAACGTTTTCCTTATGGCCAAATGCAATTATCTGAATAGAAGTCAGAGGGAGCCATATGAGGCGAATACGGTGAGTGATTGGTGGTTTGAAACTGATTTATAGTCAAAAAACCAGCGCCAGCTTCCTCCTTCGCAGTATTCAAGGCGAATTTGACGAATGCGATGCAACAAGCGCTTCAAAACGCCAAGATAGAGAATTTCATTGACGGTTTGGCCCATTGGCACGAACTCCTTGTGGATAATTTCATTGGAATCGTAAAAACAGGGGAGCATCGACTTGATTTTTGACTTCTCCAAACGCGATTTTTGGGTGGTGCTAGTCTGCGGTACTTTGACGCTTAGTTTCAGGTTCATGTTGGAAACACTACGTTTCATCACCAGTTGAAAAGTTGTAAAGGGAGTTTTTGTCTTTTCTCCCCTCTTTAATGAGGTCTTTTGAATGTTGAATTTGGAGCAATTTTGGGTCCGCAGTTAACTTGTGCGGAATGAAACGTGCTCAGACCTTAAGTAAACCCAAATGATCAGTTAAAATGCAATAAAACGATGTTGAGGAGATATTCAACTCCGATTCCGTGAATTTGAGCGATGTTGTCGGTTCAATTGTGATGAATCTATGAACATTTTTGATGAAGCTTTCAGTGATTACTGTATGTTCATTGTGATTTATGTCCTCACATCCATCTCTGAAACGTGCGGGCTACTCATGAGCTCTGGCACGAGATAGACAATCATCGCCATAAACTTTTTTCATCGATTCAAATGCTTAAAGGTTTTACCGATTTTAAAACAAAATTTGAAATTAGCTCTTTGTTCGAAACTAATTTTTGTACCAATGACACGCACATACTGACACTTTCCACTGAACCGAATGTCACCAAGTTTTCACTGGGAGTCTACTAACGCACAAACTCATTAAAGAGATGACGCCATCAAAAAATTTTTATGACGTCAGTTTTGTTTATTTTGAACTTCACCTTGTTTATGTTTGGAAATGGACCGATACAATGGGGATCTAAGAAACAACATGTAATAGCTTTAAGCTAAACTGGAGCCAAATATATTTCTATGTGTCAAGTTATGTTTCACCGAAATTTGCTAAGGGAAATAGGATTCATGCGGTATATCGGGTTAGCAACGGTCTTCTATTGTGGCAATCAAGAAGCTGCATTTCTGGTGAAGAACGAGTCAAATAAGAAAAGCAGCAATCATATAGATATTAAGGTTCACTATATTAAAGAAAAATGTATTATGAAAAACATCATGTGCAGCATCGTACACGTGGTAGAAGTCAAACTTCTGTGTGTGAATGAGTGTGAATAAGAGAGAGAGAGAGAGAGAGAGAGAGAAAGAGCGAGAGAGGAAAAGAAGGAGACAGGGATAATTTCAAAAGAAATACAACAGTATAAAATTTGTGTAACCAAAATTCGATTTTATTAACTATATATGCATTATGCTATCATCTGTTGGTGGTTCAATTGGTAATACTGATATAATTGGTTTGTGATAGCTGAAATATGAAACATATGTACGTGATTCAATATTTTCTAGATAACGTGGGAAAATTGCATCTAGTGTAGTTCCGGACAAACCGAATGTTTCTCGAAGAAATTGAATCAACGGCAAAGAATTATTGGATCCGAAATTTAGGTGAAATCTCCCCCGAGAATCAATGGAATTTTGTCTTCGCCTCTTCCCAGTGCATTTGCACCTGCGTGGCTGTAAACCAGTATTGAGCGGTGAATGAAATATATTATGTCATCAATATTTTGGTTCGGTGGGATATAGATGGCGGCTATGACAATAGTTTTTCCATTCAGCGTTTGACATTCTGCAGTGCAAACATCGCCAACTGGTGTGACTGTTGATTAATATGACTGAGACTGCCTTGCAGTCATTTCCATGTTTGGTGTGACGATGTTTACGCTATCATCTTGAGTGTGGTAGATTGCCACACCGCCAGCTCTAACATTTAGTCGCTTATATTTGATAACGCAATTGAAATTTGGTATACTAATATCATGGTTATCGTTTAACTAAGTTTCGGACAAAAGTACTATACTCGATTTACGGATGACAGAGTTTGTTAAATCTGCGGAATGTGCTCGTAGGCTCTAAGAATTAAGAGTATATACAGATAGCCCTCTTCTCTGAGTCATGAAATCGATTATTTGTTTATTCACAGTTTCCAGTCTATTTAACGAAAGTCTCCGGTATTCATCTTGTAAATGAGACATACTCACTGATGCTCGTCGACCATGGTAGAATCTAAAATCATTTCCGTTCGTTATAATCCATAAGCCTTCAATACAAGTGACTCGTGATAAAGCAACGTAAACTAATGATTGCGAATGTTTTTTATCATATTCGTTAACAACTTCAGAATACGTACTTCCCTGAGACTTGTGAATGGTCGTCGCACAAGCACAAACTAATGGTAAATGTAAAAATGTATATGATATATAGTTCTCCTTCTCTTTCTCTCTGTGTTATATATCTGTATACTCTGTCTTACAACGAAGCCTATGCCTTAGGTATAGAAAATGTATAGCTCTCTTTCTCCTTCTCTCTACGTTGTATCTTTTTTTCTCTTTCGCGTAACGAAATCTCTAAACGTTACATTTTTTCCAATTCACTCTCCATTCTCGCTCAAATATCAGACCGCCGCTAAAGAAGTTTCACTTCAAAAAATTAAAAATTAAATATGTTTCCACTACGGATAACGTAGCAGATGATTCAACGAAGAGTTTAAGTACTATCAAACACGAAATATTTTGATCAGTGCTGATATAGAATCCTATGAAGTTGTTTAGTTCTAAATTTTTCAAAAATGATGTTAAGCCGGAGTATGTAAGATTATATACGATGTTAACGTAGGTACGATGTTAAGTGCCACTATATTTATACGTTATCGCTTTCCACTATTATTCTGTAACCGTATGCTACATTGTTATTCTTCTTCTTAATTGGCGCGATAACCGCTTACGCGATTTTGGCCGAGTTTAACAAAGCGCGCCAGTCGTTTCTTTCTCGTGCTAACCGGCGCCAATTGGACACACCAAGTGAAGCCAAGTCCTTCTCCACCTGATCTTTCCAACGCAGAGGAGGCCTTCCTCTTCCTCTACTACCACCAGCTGGTACCGCATCGAATACTTTCAAAGCCGGAGCGTTTGTATCCATTCGGACGACATGACCCAGCCAACGTAGCCGCTGGATCTTTATTCGCTGCGCTATGTCTATGTCGTCGTAAAGCTCATACAGCTCATCGTTCCATCGTCTACGATATTCGCCGTTGCCAACGTGCAAAGGTCCAAAAATCTTACGCAGAATCTTTCTCTCGAACACTCCAAGCGTCGCTTCATCGGATGTTGTCATCGTCCAAGCTTCTGCGCCATACGTCAGGACGGGCATGATGAGAGTCTTGTAGAGTGTTAGTTTTGTTCGTCGAGAGAGGACTTTACTGCTCAATTGCCTACTTAGTCCAAAGTAGCACTTGTTGGCAAGAGAGATTCTACGTTGGATTTCAAGGCTGACATTGTTATCGGTGTTAATGCTGGTTCCTAAATAAACGAAGTCCTTTACAACCTCGAACTTATAACTGTCTACAGTGACGTGGGTGCCGATACGCGAGTGCGCCGACTGTTTGTTTGAAGACAGGAGGTACTTCGTTTTGTCCTCGTTCACCACCAAACCCATTCGCTTTGCCTCTTTATCCAGTTTGGAGAAGGCAGAACTAACAGCGCGGTTGTTAAGGCCGATAATATCGATATCATCGGCATACGCCAACAATTGTACGCTCTTATAAAATATTGTGCCTGAGCGATTAAGTTCTGCGGCTCGTACGATGCTCTCCAACATCAGGTTAAAGAAGTCACACGACAGCGAGTCACCCTGTCTGAAACCTCGTTTGGTATCAAACGGCTCGGAGAGGTCCTTCCCAATTCTGACGGCGCTACTGGTGTTGAGCAACGTCATCTTACATAGCCGTATTAGTTTTGCGGGGATACCAAATTCAGACATCGCGGCATACAGGTAACTCCTTTCCGTACTGTCGAATGCAGCTTTGAAGTCGACGAAAAGGTGGTGTGTGTCGATTCTCCTTTCATGGGTCTTTTCCAAGATTTGGCGTATTGTGAATATTTGGTCGATGGTAGACTTTCCAGGTCTGAAGCCACACTGATAAGGTCAAATGAGTTGGTTGACGGTGGGCTTCAGCCTTTCACACAATACGCTCGCTAGAACCTTATAGGCGATATTTAGAAGACTAATCCCGCGGTAATTGGCACAAATTGCAGGGTCGCCCTTCTTATGGATTGGGCAGAGCACACTTAAATTCCAATCGGCAGGCATGCTTTCATCCGACCATATTCTGCATAGGAGCTGATGCATGCACCTTACCAGCTCCTCGCCGCCATGTTTGAATAGCTCAGCTGGGAGTCCGTCGGCGCCCGCGGCTTTGTTGTTCTGTAGCCGTGATATTGCTATTCTCACCTCGTCATGGTCGGGTAACGGAACTACAATTCCGTCGTCATCGATTGGGGTATCGGGATCTTCACATTCTCTAGGACATGCGCAGCTGTCACTGTTTAACAGGTTCGAGAAGTGTTCCCTCCATAATTTAAGATTGCTCTGTACGTCAGTCACCAGATCGCCGTCTTTGTTCTTACAGGAAAACGCCCCGGTCTTAAAACCTTCTGTAAGCCGCCGAACTTTCTGGTAGAATTTTCGGGCGTTGTTCCTGTTGGCCAGCATCTCAAGCTCCTCGCACTCACGTATTTCGGCCTCTCGTTTCTTCTGTCGGATAATACGTCTCTCTTCCTTTTTCAGCTCTCTGTAGCGATCCCACATGGCTCGCGTTGCGCCCGATCGCAGCGTAGCTCTATAGGCGGCATCCTTTCTTTCTGCGGCAGCATGACATTCCTCGTCGTACCAATTGTTTTTTCGGGCTCGCCGGAATCCGATTTCTTCTTCGGCGGCGGTACGTAGGGAACGAGAAATGTTGCTCCATTGCTCGTGCATGCCGGTTTGTTGGGAAGTGCTCTCTGAGAGCAGGAGTGAGAGTCGAGTGGCGAATCTTCTGGCTGTCTGTTGTGATTGCAGCTTTTCGATGTCGAACATTCTTTGCGTAGGTAGATGTACGTTTTTTGCTGCACAGAGGCGTGTGCGCAGTTTGGCTGCAACAAGGTAATGATCCGAGTCAATGTTGGGTCCTCGGATCGTACGTACATCTAATACACTAGAAGCGTGTCTTCCATCTATCACAACATGATCGATCTGGTTTCGCGTTTTTCGATCAGGGGACAGCCAGGTAGCTTGGTGGATTTTTTTATGCTGGAATCTGGTGCTGCAGACTACCATGTTTCGGGCCCCGGCGAAGTCGATCAGCCTCTGTCCGTTACCGGATGTTTCGTTGTGCAGGCTGAATTTTCCGACTGTGGGACCAAAAATTCCTTCCTTGCCCACCCTGGCGTTGAAGTCGCCAATCACGATTTTTATGTCGTGGCGGGGGCAGTGCTCATACGAACGCTCCAAGCGCTCATAGAAGGAATCTTTGGTCGCATCGTCCTTCTCTTCCGTCGGGGCGTGGGCGCAAATTAGCGATATGTTAAAAAAACGTGCTTTGATGCGGATTATTGCGAGACGCTCGTCCACCGGAGTGAACGACAGTACTTGGCGACGAAGTCTCTCTCCCACAACAAATCCGACACCGAAATTGCGCTCCTTTACATGGCAGCTGTAGTAGACGTCGCAAGGTCCTATGGTTTTCTTGCCTTGCCCCGTCCATCGCATCTCTTGGATGGCAGTGATGTCAGCCTTTGCTCTTACGAGGACATCAACCAGCCGGGCAGAGGCACCTTCCCCATTAAGGGACCGGACATTCCAGGTGCATGCCCTCAAATCGTATTCCTTATTTCGTTTGCAGGGGTCGTCATCAGTGTTGGAAGTTCTCATCCGAGGCTTTGTTGCTGTTTTCATTGGGGGGGATTTTTAAGTGGCGGGTCCCAAACCCAGCGCACAACCAGCTATGCTGGGATGCTTCGCCTTCTCACGTTAGCTCACTCCCGAACGGGTGTTCGAAAGCTAACCAGAGGATACGTGGGCTAATCCCGGACGTTGTGAGCTGCTTGAACCATATGTAGAAGAATCGTCCTGGCCACTCCCAAGTGAATGGCGATCAGTAACTTTCCCCACTTGCGTGGACTTCTACACATGGAACCATCCTCCAACATTGTTATTGCATTTGATAAATCATGAACCGTCTAACGTTTAACAACTTATCTTTGCTTAAATAAATATATCTTAAAAGCTAATAGGAACTTCGTGTAAGATTTATAAAAATTCAACAAATTTTCATTGAAATTTCAAGATTTTTAATTAGAATTTTTGAAAAAAATATTAACAAAGGAACAGGTTTCAAATCAATTGACTAAGAGCGTCATCTGGCTGCACTATATTCATTTTTCATTCGCAGCAGTGCTTTTTGCACTTTTTGCCAATTGAAAATGCAAAAAAAAATCTTCTGTAATAAAAAACAAAGAATTGTAAGACCAGCTGAGCACAATTGCTATTTTTCATAAGAAGCAGCGATTTGATACGGCCGGGAGAAAGGCACATACGCTCACCTCAAGCCAGCTTCATCTTAGGTTTATTGAGGGAGGCGCGCTTGGATAAGGTACTGAGATGAGTAGAAGGCATAAAAAGCCTTAATAAAACTAATTTATCTTGTCCGATTGCTAAAGTCAAGGCGAAACTGATGTATTAATGCTATGTTTTTATTTTTGTAAAATAAAGTAATTGACTAGCAAAAGAAAATTATTGAGAATCATCATATTTTCGGGCCTCTGACCACCCTTTACCACTTAAGGTTGAAGTGCACACCTCCCGCCTTTTCATGTATTTCATTATATTTCATGCATTTCATTACTATCTTCCTGAGGAATTAGTCTCTTGTTTTTGAAAGCTTATGCGCAAACTGTTGTAAACATATTTTCATGCAGTCAACAACCTTTTATTAACTGCCATCTCAAATTCACAATTCATCTTATGATTTCATAGAATGAAGTACGCATTCATTTATTATTTTCCAGACGAGTATTTCTCATTAAAATATTTTTCACCTGAAACCACGGTTTGAGGTCGATAACATTTTACAAAGAACTCACCAAAGTCAAAGCACTTTGACAATATTTTGTCAACAGGAAACTGCCACATTTGGCTGAAGATGAAAAACTATGTTGGAAACTATGTATTTATAATTGCCAATATAAAGCAATTAGTTGCTTTCAAAATTAAAAAACTTCCTGCTGCTTGTAGCTGCCGAATGCCAACGCTTCATAATTAGTTCTTGTGTAAGCCTTTTGCCCTGCCATTAGCCGTTGCTTTCACGCAGCGCAAGTCCTTTCTTGTTTTCCTTTTTGCTAATTTTTAATTTCTATTCTTTCCACCGTTGGTGCTGTTGCTTATGCACTGTAGCTTTTTTTTGTGCGCTCTTCGAAGCCGCATCAGCAAACCGGCAACTTCCGCTGCAATTTGCGTTCGAATAATTATGAGCAATCAGCACCTTGACTGCACAACCACAAAGGAAGTGCGTGGGGCGCCAGTGTGAACGTGATA
The DNA here is from genome assembly GCF_027943255.1 of Anastrepha obliqua. Lineage (NCBI taxonomy): Eukaryota > Metazoa > Arthropoda > Insecta > Diptera > Tephritidae > Anastrepha > Anastrepha obliqua. The sequence continues at coordinate 171,828,401 of NC_072892.1, forward strand.
GAGAGAGAGAGAGAGAGAGAGAGAGAGGGAGAGAGAAAGTAGTGAAAGCAAGCAAGCAAGCAGCAGCAATGAAGACAGTTATCGGTTGGAACAGCTATGGCGGTAGCAAAAGAAACAAAAGCAATGAGAATACTCAAGATGTCAACATGTCTATGAGCCAAGTGCCAAGCGCCAAAACAAGGATCCTGCTTGCACCCTCGTACAAAGCGACCCCAACTGTCTTATTTAGTGCCGCTGACTGCCATTTCTTAACGCCCCTTACACTCACTCGTACTAGGGGGCACACACTGCAGGGTGGGGCATGTCAAAAGTGTTGCCAAGGCAGCGAGAAAAAAGGCAAAAAATTTGTTGGAATAGTTGAAAGTGTGTAAGAAAATTTGCTCAAAGTCAAAAGGCACTGTGACTAAATGAGCAAAAGTCGAAAAGTTCAGCGTCAAATGAAGTGCTGCCGCCGTGACTGCTATAGCTGCTGCTCCTCTTGCTGTTGCTGCTGCTGCTGTTGCTATTGTTGCCAAGTGCACTTCAAGCAATTATAATTAGAAGTTGTCGTGACGAAAGTGGCAACAGAAAAACAACAACTAAAGCAAATGCAACACTACTGCATTTAGTTGAAGTAGCAAACGCATTTGCACTAAAGCGACACATACCCAAATACATACACACATACACACGCAGCAGCCTGCTGGTAAACTGCTTGGGCTTGAGCTAAGTTAATGAGTTCAAGAGTTGCCGAGGTGGCTTTGCTTGCGCGCAGATGTTTACATGGTGTCTACTTTTTTTTGTTTTTTTTTTTTTGTTTTTTTCTTTTGTGATTGTGGTTTTCATGTTAATTTTTAGTCTCTTTCCAATGCTTTCACGTCTAATTGTTTATGATTTGTTTTTGGTGTAAAACAAGCACTTTTCTGCTAGATTGCGTGCCACCTGCAAACTAAATTTCACTGCGAGTAGCTAAAGTAAAGTAATTAACTGAAAGTACTACAAAAATTAAAAGTGAAACGAAAAACAAGAACAGTTAAAGCCACACGAGAGTAAAACTACCTCTGCAAAGAGGCGAAAACAACTCTGTGGCCATATGGCACAGCCATTACAGTGGAATATATAGGCTCGGCATGCACGTAAGTTCAGAAACTATTTAAGTAGGTCTGGAACAGTGGAAGAGTGGCCCAAAAGTGGTGATAGAAAGACGTATTTTAGTGTGTTTTTCCTAATTGGCAATTGAGTCAGGTATTAGGTTGGTCGCAATTTCTCAGAGCAGTGAATGTAGATATTCCGTTTTTTTGTGTGTTTTTTTTTTGGTTTTTGAAAATCCACAAATTCTTAGTTTCTTATTGAAATTGAAATTTGAAAAGGTTGAGCCAAGGAGCACCAGGAGATTTGGCTCCTAAAACACTCAGGCTAAAAAGCCCTTTATATTTAGAGCTCTGGAAAGAGGATAGATAGTCACGGAGCGAAGGAGAAAAGTATCAGAGAAAGAGATAGGAAAGAATAGAGGCAGAGGAAACTTGATATATCTTTCTCTGAGACTCTGATAGAGACAAAGGTAGTTAGTCCTGTGAGAATTTTCGACATTCTTTGGCAAATCTGTAAATACCCTCCAGTTTTAGAGAACGAATATTACTCATTCCCATGACATCGGAACCCAAAACTCGTAGCCGTGCTCTAGCCAATGCAGGACACTCACAGAAAAAGTGCTCAGTGCTATCCGCCTCCTCCAAGCATGACAGGCACACTGGGTCCTCAATGATTCCAATGACCCCATGGGTTGTGTCCTGTAATGATACCGACCATCAATCGAATGTCTTTCCTTCCAAGTTTTAGTAGAAAATTTGACAGTTTTCTGTTCGGACTTGTCAAACTGATTGGTGTAAAACTTTGTGCTAGGGAATAGTCGTCTTTTTCTGGTTTCGGAATAAATACTACTCTTACGCGTCGCCATTGGGATGGTATATGACCAAGTGCAAAACAGGCTGTGAAGATCCTTTTCAGGCCCTCAATCAGCCTGTCTCCTCCTTTTTTAAGCATTGCTGGGTATATTCTGTCAGGTCCAGGGGATTTAAAGTTCTCAAAGGAATACAAGAAAAACTTCTTTCTTTCTTTTCTTCTTCTTTCATCTTCTTTCTCTCTTTTCTTAATAGTGTATCAATAGGTTTTCAAGAACTTTAGAAATTCTGGATGATGAGATTTTTAGGTATGGATTTTTTAATATACAGCACTTGAATTGACTTACCTCAGTTTTACGGGATTGACAGGGAATTTATCAGTTTTAAAAAGAAAATCAACAGTCTTACAATTAAATTTAAATATAAAACTCACTTTTAAAGAAATTAACAGTTTTGAAGAGAAATAAATAATTTGAAAAAATCTACGAAACAAATTTACTGTACAAACAGTAAATTTCAAAATTTTGAAAAAAATAATCAAAAAATGTTTTTCATTAAAAACAAATTAACACGCAAAAAAAATAATAAAAATATAAATTCTCAGAATAAAAAAATTACTGCCCTAAAACTAAATAAAAAAAAATTAAGATTAAAAAAAGTCACAAAAACATAACTGTTTTCAAAATAAATAAAAATTTTGAAGTTAAAAAGAGATTAACACTTTTAACGGGAAATAAATGCTTCAGAATTAAAAACAAATTAAAAATTTTTTTTTTTAAATTTACAATTTTAAAACTCTCACGAAAACTGTTTTAAAGAGAAATTAAAAATTTTCAATTGTGAAAAAAAACTAAAAAAAATTAAAAAGCTTTAAAATTAAAAAAAAATAAATAAAAAAATTTACCTCAAAAATAAGTAAAAACAAACTTTTTTAAAAATAAATAAAAAGTTTTAAAATTAAACAAAGATTATTTCTTAAAACACAATAATAGGATAAATAATAAAATTATAAATAAAAATATAAGATTAAATTCTCGAAAAATGTGTAGTCCAGTCATGGTAAATAAAAGGGAGTTACTTGGAAAGTTTTCTGGGAGTATTAAACAGTTTGCTACATTTTCAGGATATCCGTCGAATACGATTATGACATTGGCTTTATATTTAGATCGAACGTACGTGATGTAGTTACTGCAAATAGATGAAAATGGTTTACCACGATGCCAAATGACTCGGTGTAATAAGTGCCCTCCGTCGATGACATATGTACATTGCATCGCCAACATTTATGTCTCCAGATACTTCTCTTCAGTTCTACCGACGAATGTTTCGTTGAAGGTCGAGACAGAAAGGGACCCTTCAACAAAGGCGACACATTACCCTTATACCTGCTTTTCTAAAACCTGCTATAGTAGAAGATTATTGTAGAGAAATATACGAAAAAACGAGGTGGTGTAGGTGAATATTACTTTGTGGCGCTCATACGCCAAAAACTATTGATTTAAATAAAAATCGTAATAACATAAAATGTAGGAAATTCTCTCTAGTTTAATTTTGGAGATATTGTAAAAAAACTGTTTTAGGTGCCATTTTTTCAATATGGCGGCGCTAGCATCGCAGATACGAGGTGGCAAAGTTGAAATTCGAAAAGGGCATCCCACAATCTATAACAAATATTCAGTTTCAAAACCCCCGCAAAACTTTCCAGGTCAAACTACTAGATGGTACTGGACTAGTGTTTCAAAGCGAAATAAAAATATTTCAATTTCTGAGAAAAATTAACTCTTAAAAAATTTGATAACGATTAAGAAAAAATACGCGACTTTAAAGTTACCAATAAAAACTTTAAATTTGAATACATAAAACTTACTTTTAAAATGATTAACTGCTTTGCAAATAGATGAAAAATTTTCATATTAAAAAATATTGAAAATTAAAAAACATAAACAATTTCAAAATTATAAAAAAAATATTCGAAGGCATAAATAATTCTAAAATTCTCAACAAAGTAACAGTTCAAAAAAAAATTTATAATTAAAACACAGATACGCACTAAAGAACAAAGAATTTCAAAATCCTGAAAAAATTAACAGTTTTAAAAAGACATAAAAAATTTAGAAATAAAAAAGGCCTAACAAAAATTAACTGTTAAAAAAAATAAATAGTTTTAAAATTAAAGAACCCTTAATATTTTTAAAAAGAAATAAGAACTTCTAAAATAAATTTTTTATTTAACAATTTTAAAACTGTCAAACAGAAAACTAACTGCTTTACAAACAAAGAAATATTTTCCAATTCTGAAAAAATTAACTTATAATTAAAGGAATAAATGTAAACAGATAAACGAAACCAAAGCCAGACAAAAGTTTTGTCGAGGCCCTATGCTCCCGAGAGGAGCGAACAAGAGAAAAAATAAATAAAAAGTTAAAAAAAAGATTGAGCCTCAAAAAAAAAAAAAACGAAAAGAAACTCTAAATTAAAAATTTTAAATTTAATTATATGTAACTTACTTGTAAAAAAATTAACAGCTTTAAAAAGAATCAAACAATTTTAAAATTCTCAAAAAAAAACGAATAAAAAGTTTATAATATAAAGAGTTTTATAATTAAAACAAATATTAGCACTTAAAACAAAATAAACCAATTTAAAATTCTTAAAAAAACAACAGTATTAAAAATATAAAAAAGAACTTTTATTGAAAAACTACAAAAAACTAGCAATTTTAAGAAAGAATTAATTAAAAAATAATAATTAATTTTTAAAAGAAATAAAAAGTTTTCAACTAAAAAAAGTTACAAAAAAATTAACTGTTTTAAAAAGAAAAAAATAATAACAAAATTAGATCGCAATATTTGAAAAAATACAAAATTCTAGATATAAAAGTTAAAAAAAAGTTAAAAAATTAAAAAAAAGACTCATAGTCTAAAAATAAATAAAAATTGTATAATTAAAGAAAACCATTAGCTTGAATGTTAAAAGAAATATTCTTCTTCTTTCATAGCGTTACAACGTCAAAGCTTCCTTCAAAATGCTCCTCCAAAGAGGTCTATCTTGAGCTGTTGCTTCGTAGTTACCTATTCCCAGCTTCTTAAAGAAATAATCAGTTATAAAATTATCGAAAAAATAAGAGTTTTGAAATAAATAAACAGCAACAAAATTCTCAAAAAAGAAATAAATAAAGAAAAAGGAAATAAAGTTTTCAAACCAAAATCGAAAGCGTTTTGAAGTTGGTTATTCATCCATTTACGAAAATTCTGTTTTCAAATTTCTTATAATTTCTTCGGCCGCAGTAACCGAATGGGTTGGTGCTTGACCACCACTCGGGAGTGTGTAGGTGCGAAAGTCCGTGCATGAAACAGCAAAATGATGGAAAAAGTTGTTTACCAATAGCGATCGTTCCTCAGCAGGCAATGGAAATACTTCGATTGTATATCTGCCATGAAGAGCTTCTTGTCATGATAAAGCTCCTCTTATAAAACTATTCGCCCTTTAGAGTCAACTTAAAACTGAGGGACCTACATTTGTGAAACAACATAAAGACGCACACCGCAAACAGGAGGAGGAGCTCGTAGAAACAGTTAGCAGAAATGTACGCGCCAATTATTTTTTTTTTTTTAATTTTATTCATCCATTTTGCAAACGTTTGTTTTTAAAATTCTTTTAATTAAATTAAATTTATCCGAAGTAAAACAAATTATAGAGGGACTCTAATTGCCGGCGATACGAAATGCTTAGTCTAATGAGGCACTATAAAAAGCATAAAACTCCAATTCACAACCTACATCCAAAGAGTACAAAGTAGCTACTTGTATTTCCTATTCTCGTGCGATGCCTTCACAAGGGCTTTTGATATGTGATGATACTTAGCAGACAGAAACTGTTTCAGCAATACCCAACAACTGCAGATAAAGCAAGAAAGACTCAAACTCAAACTTGGTTCCCCAACAACCTTCCTTGCTATTAGCCATCAGATTTGTGACCATCTATAAACTCGGACTTCCATCAACTTGTTAAGAATAATATTAAGTTTTGTATTTTATTATTTTGTTAAAAGTAACACAAAGTTTTTTCGTGCCTATTTATATAATATATTATAAAAATAAATGACGAAATGTGATGAATTGGTTATTATGATCGCTTACAACCTGAATTGAAAATTTTGTAAATAAAGAAGAATAAATATCTACACTCACATCTGGTCGCAAACGTCATCATAGTCTCCTTCATCAAGACACCACTGAGGCATCACTACAACGAGAGCGTGATGAGCAAGCGGTGACCGTCAACTTCAACGCATTGCCCGAAATCAACACACTCCTTCCTACAGCGGTGTGCGAGGTTACTGATTGTTATGGTGAACAACAGCAGTGTCGCATGTTATTAGACAGCGGCTCGGAAAAAACAATAATCTCCGAAAATTGCGTGCAGCGTTTGGGTTTACGTCGTCAGCACTCAAGAATATCAATACATGGCTTGAACAACATAGCTACAGGTGTTTCCCATGGCTGGATCTCCCTTCATATAACCTCCATGGTGGATGGTGAATCATTCAATGTCGAAGCTCTGATTATGCCAACAATTTCTTCCTCCGTCCCGGTGCAACGTCTTGATAAAGCACAATACTCATCACTTCTATCACTTGATCTGACTGATCCGACATTTTATATTCCTTCGCCCATTGATATTCTTTTAGGGAGCGAAAAATTCTTTGAAATGTTGGAGGGTGAGAAGATCAACAACAAAAGCCCAAATTTGAAAGCATTCTCGACAACACTTGGGTGGATAGTGGGCGGAGACCTTACTTGCCGTGTAAATAAAAGAAGCGTAGGCGTATTCTTCAACAATTTCGAAGTTCAACAACATAAGGGCGAAGAATAAATTGTTTCTTTGTCTCGCAGAAAATCAAACCGGTGTTTTAATTTATTTTCTTTTGTTTCGATTCCGCAACAATGAGTAAAGAGAAAAAGAAGAATATAGAAGAAGAAAAAATAAAAAAATATATATCTAAATAAATAAATGCAGGCTCTTCCACGACGTGGCAGGTTGTTTTTCTTAAGTAGCGCAAAGGTTTCGCCAATTTTTCATTTAATTTGGTGAGAACTCAGAAATCGACCTGTATTGTATTAAATTTACGCACAAAAAAATGTTTGCAGCAGAATTTAGCTACAAATTTGGTAAAACATAAATAATAATAAAAAAAATAAAAAATTTAACTACCTGTATTTAACACTAACTCTCCAAGCAGATTTAAAAAAAAAAGTTGTTTGAGGCGATGGCTTCTTGCGCCGCTAGCAAAACAAAAAATCAGTTCTAACAGTTCTAAGAAATATTTATAATTTACCCATAAAACTTACCAAGTATGCGCTAGCATTAAATTTTCATTTAGTTACTTTAAGTTTTCACAATAAGATAATAACTAATAACGTCATCTCTCACATGGCTCTTAAAATACGTCACACCAATGCACACACAGGGTGTACAAAGTATCATACTATCGTAAGTACACAAAAAAATTAATGTTGCATACCCACAGGTGCCTTCAAATATTCAGTAATGCGACACATTATTAGCTTCAGCCAGCGCCGTTGGCTCCAATAATCGCCAAGCAACAGAGCAACCGAGCAACAGGCCTATGACGTAAATGGCAAAATAAATTATTATATTAAGAATAGTAAGCATATAAATAGGCCCGCACACACACACACAGAATGCCAACTGAACTCACACTCACACTCACATTAATTATCTCATTAACATAATCCCAACCACTCATCAACCCAAATACTAATTCCAAAGCGCAGACAAATGATTTCTCCTAGCACACACATACATATGCATATGTATATGTACATGCGAACACACTCACATGCATAGCTGTTTTATATATGATCACTCGTTAGTATTAACGCCCTACACTCATCCCACCGCCCAACTCAAGAATAATGTGGCGCAACATGTGCACCATTATTACATTGCCACAATCAGTGTAGCCACATAAATATGTACAGTTGTGTGCGTACTTCTAACTGCAAGCACACAGGAATAGTAGCATTAACATGGTCGTATGGAATCGATGAAACAGAAACGCCACAAATGATGGCTAAGTTGGAGAAGCTATTGAACAGCGCACACACACACACACACATGCACGTAAGTACGCACTTCATTCTATCTGTGATTGTATGCAAATGTATGCAGTTACACAAATCGTGCGGATGCTTTACTTATTGCATGCTGAATGGGTACTAATAAATAGTTGTAGTAAATGTGGCACCTGATAATCTGCTCGAATTAGCAACAACTAATCATGCACTGGGCAAAAATATTGGGTAGGGAAATAAATCTTACTCAGAGCAAATAATAATAGGAAAATTGCAAAAATTATTGCAGTTTGAGGAAAAATAAATCCATTATTTTCTCTTTAGATGGCTGTCGTGATCGATATCTCGTAAACTATCGATCAAACAGTTTAAAGTTTATGCTCGTCGTCAAGGTGGCATTTCACACCTAAATAAATATTTTGCTGTTTTTTATTTGTTCCTTCCAATTATAAGTTAGAGGATGTTAAGAATGGAAGTGTTGGATATGTTGAGCAATCAAACGTTTATTCAAGACTGAAAATTATAAAAGAGTACAATAGTTCATATTCTTCATCTTATGCAATAGTACTTATTCATTCTATGAGTACAATAGTTCATTCTTTGTTCCCATTAGGAAATATTTCAACTTTGATAAATTATTACAAACTAATATTTCAACAGGAAGTCAATAAAGAGAAAATTCAGTGCGCTTTAGAGTGTTTCTTTGATAAAGGCGAAAATGCAAGCCAGGCGTTTATGATGCCGATGCTCTAGCAGCAAATTAAGTGCAATTTTGGTTTCGTGGATTTGGTGCAGGCATTTTTTATGTTAAATATGTCAAAAATGTCGATAAAATCACAGAAATAATTGCAGTTGATGCCGATCAATAATGCTCGTAGCTTCGTCCAAGAGCTGAAGATCGACCTTAAGATAGTATTAAGGGGTTAGGGGTAGTCAGAGTTTTCAAAACATTTATTTTTTTTTCATTCATTATCTTAAAGTATAATATCTCAAAAATATTGTGTGAAAATTTGAAGCGAATCCGACAAATACTTTTCGAGTTATTCAACCATTAACAAAAGGCGCTCTGGCGCTCCGGAATCGATAGCAAAACTTTAAAAGCGTTTATCTCAAAACTATTGTTGTATTATGCTATATTTTTATTTTTTTTTTAAAGAAAGAAATTGACGAGCAGAAAATCATTACTGAAAATCATTAATTTTTCGGGCCTCTGACTACCCCTAACCACTTAGGCCATTTGGGCTAATATTTTACTCGAAAATAAGAGATTTTTTCCCCCCAAACTAATACTATGTTGCAAAGAAATTTATTACGCATAGCCAGATACTCAAACTTATGCAAATTTGTTCCCAAAAAAAAGAAGAACAAGAACAACCTATTTCTGAGACACTAAAAAACGCAATTGCCCACAGAAGTTGATGGATATAGAAATAAATAATTAAATTTGTGGCGGGGTAAAGGAGATATCGCATGCCGATGACTTAGTCCTACTGTTTTCAGAAGCCTTCCTCTCAGTCACGGCTGAAATTTTGGAAGTGACTTTGGTTGTACTCAGTGGATGCCAGTTGCGGTCTTAGAGCCGACACTAACAAAACGGAGCTGATGCTATTCACCGGAAAATACCAACCTCCACTTTTCAAACTTCCAAGACCAAACAACCAGTTTGTTATGCTCTCATCGGCAGTCAAGTATCATGGCACAAAAAGAGGTATCGACCCACGTGTCGTACTCTGGATCTGGAAGTTAGTGGTTCTGCCAGTTTAAATATATGATCGCCCAGCTCTTTGAAGGCATTCTGCACTTACTGCCCTTTGATTCTTAAGTTTAATCCATTGTTGCTGAGACCGCTATTCGGTTGAAGGAAGTTGGCTTCTGGAAGCAATCTACTCTAGGATATGGTAGTATTTTGAGGCAGATATCTCCTTCCGCCATGGCCGAATGGTTGCGGTATGACTACCGTTCGGAATTCAGGGCGAATGTAGGTTCGAATCTCGGTGAAAGACCAAAATGAAGAAAAAGTTTTTTTCCGATGAAGCGACGCTTAGAGTGTTTGAGAGAAACATTCTGCGTAAGATTTTTGGACCTTTGCAACGGCGAATATCACAGACGATAGAACGATGAGCTTCATGGGCTTTACAACAACATAACCACAGCGCAGCGAATAAAAATCCAGCGGCTACGTTGGCTGGGAAATGTCGTCAGAATGAATACAAATGCCCCGGCTCTGAAAGTATTCGATGCGGTACCAGCTGGTGGTAGCAAAGGAAGGAGAAGTCCTCCTCTGCACTAGAAAAATTAGGTGGAGCAGGGTTGGGCTTCACTTGGTGTTAAACTCGGGCAAAATCGCGTAGGCGGTTATAGCGCCAATTAAGACGAAGAAATCGCCCTTCTGCAGGAAATGGCAAACATCCGAGTGTATTTCTGCCATGAAAAAGCTCCTCGTAAAAAATATCTACCGTTTAGAGTCGGCTTGAAACTGTAGGTCCTTCCGCTTGTGGAACAACATCAAGACGCACGTCTCAAAGAGGAGGAGGAGCTAGGCCAAACACTGTTTTTCTTACTAAGCTGGCTGTGATTGGAAGAAGGGTAGAGTCTGCGTGGACTTAAGTACCTCTGTTTTCACTGACGTATCGAAGAAAGAAAGAAAATACCTCTTTAAAAGAGATTCTGACACGGAATGACGCTGCCAGGCACTACTTCGATAATCACCGCCGCTATCGATAATCACTTTTCCTGGACTTCTCAAGTGTTTTATTGTGTCGGCTACAATGCCGCTCACTGCCTTTCATTTAAGTTCTTCAATCACATTTTGTAACAAAACTTATATGGACAACTTTATTCTGCCAATTTCTTGTAGCCTGCTCCTATTTGTCATAAGCCGCGGGCACTCAATACTCCTCCGGTAGTAGTCTCAACGTGATTCCCTCCTATAATTTAATTCTGGATGTAAGATTTAAAACAACTATGTGCGAGCAAGCATTAGTCCATATCCCGAATATTATCTCAATGCAGTCAATGGCCAATGGTTATACGATGAGCTGTTCTATTTTTATTGTCATTCTCGGATGCTGCTTTGCCTTACTCCTGCTCGTTGATCTACTGCTGATGACCACTACATTAATCAAAAATTTCCCGGAACAATTGCCAAGTGACGTCTAAGTTAACAGATTTGTATCATTTTTCTTTTTTTTGCTAGACTAACATTTCTGTTGTAAACAATTCTGCAATTTATGACAACGAGTTTGCTTTAAAAACTTTTGCGTTAAAAATGGATTCAATGGTGCGAAAACCTTAGAAATGTTGGGAAACTATTTCGGTAATGATACGAACGCTTGAAAGACATGACATGAATGCTTCTGAAGAAATCGTGAGTCCATCAATGATGACAAAAGTAGTGGCAGGCCGTCGACAACGAAAACTGATGAAAACACCAACAAAGTGAAAGAGAAGTTGATCAGTATCCGGAAATTCACCATCAGAGAACTTAAACATTGTTTATTGATCCGTTCAGGACATTGTATGTAGCCACTGATTTGGGTTTGCGTCGCGTTGTTGCAAAGTTGGTTCCAAATTGACTTAATTTCATGCAAAAAAGGTATCAAATTAATATCACCAAAGACATGACTTCCAAGGTTGAATCCTACCCAACATTCACCAAACGTATCATAACTGGAGACGAGATGGGGGCTTATGACAACACCCACGTGAGTGGAGAGTTCCGAATGAACCAGGACCAAAAACTCACGTAGTTTTTAGTCAAAGAAGGAAGGGATGCTCACGGTTTTTATGAATTACAACTCTATTTTATTCCACAAATTTTGGCTAGTTTTGAGATTTTAACGTGGAGTAATTCCCCAAAAATTGAAGTATTTGCTGGAACACAACTTGTTGATTTTGAATCATGATAACGCACCGTCGCACAGTGCCATTATTATTTGAGAATTTTAAACCAAGTATTGAATGAATACCATCGAACAGCTATCGAATTCCCTAATATGGCTCCCTGTAACTTTTTTTTGTTTGATCGAGTCAAAAACCACTATAGGGAACGCGTCGTGTTTTAACACTCGAAATGAAGTAATGCAAAAATCGAAGACGGCTGTGATATATATATATATATATATATATATAATTGGCGCGTACACCCTTTTTAGGTGTTTAGCCGAGCTTCTCCTCCTATTTGATGTTGTTCCACACATGGAGTGACCTACAGTTTCAGGCCTACTACATAGCAGAAATACACTATGAGGTTTGCCATTGCTTGCCGAGGGATGACTACAATTAGAAAAAACTTTTTTTCATTTTTGTTCTTTCACCGCGATTTGAACCTACAGTCTCTGTGAATTCCGACAATTCTTTCGGCTACAGTGGCCGCTGTGCCTATACCGAAAATAGAATTGAAGAAATGTTTCAAGATCTGGATCAAAGGCTGGCATAAGTGCGTTGCAATTGATGGGGACTATAGAACTTTTTGATCAATTCGGTGTTTTTGTGTGTATGTACTCATATTTTACCAAGGTCCAAGGGCTTGTCGGCTTTACTTATTGAGATGCCCTCGTTGTTTTGGATAAACTTTTGTTAATTAAAAAAGAATATTAACAAATTTTCAACAATAGTTCAAACTTTTTAATTCGAATTTTCACAAAAATTTCGAGCAGGCAAAGTTATAGCCTAGTGAATTTTGGTAGAATAAAATTTGAGTCTTAAGTAGCTCAAAAATTGCGTTGATGTTTGAGAATTTGTTTTCAAATGCTGGAGCTCAAGCAGACTCCATTCACTATATTCGAGAAAAACGTTGTTCTAACTAACGCGCGCTACGGTGCGGAACCGACGGGCAGTCACTTAAGTGCTCATAGAATCGGGAATAATGCGAATTTCGCTTTAAAATTTTTACCACATATTCTTTAGTCGTTATACTAACGATTTATGCAATAAAAAAGATCGATTTTTTGATCGATCTGAACCGGTTTCCCCCCTTAAAGTGCTGGTGATCCTCACTCCTCAATTTCCAAACTCATATCGGTATTCGCCGGTTACTTGGTGATCGGAACTCACGTGGAGAGGCTTGGACTTCCATACAAAGCCTATTGTAGAAGCTGTGGGAGTCCCACGGAGAGAGAGACTGTTGAATATTGCCTGGGAAAAAGTCCGGGTTTGGCGGTTAGGCGCTTGAGGTTTCTTAGTTTTCCGTTTGGGGATGGCTTGAGGGAGTTCTCCAGTCTATATCAATTTTCTATCCTCCATTATCCTACTATTACTTCTGGTGTACCCGAAGTACTCTTACCCTATATCTTACCTATATACATTCGAGCCCTCAAATTTTAAGGGCAATAATCTTTAATTATTGTAATACACAATTAATATGGTGATTATTCTTTAATTTAGAGTCATGCATCTTATTTTTTTTATTATAAATTTGTACTCAGGGATTTTTTGGCTGGAAGGGCTTACTTCTTTTGTTTAGGTTTTTAAAATATTAAAAAAATATAAATAATTTTCTTTATAGCGACATTTTGCAATTCTATAAATAAAAAAATTAATAAAAAAAAATTTTTTTACATCAACTTGTTCAAAGTCTTTTCTTCCATAGACATAGATTTCCGAACATAGACTTTATATGGAAAACAATTCGCAACAAAGCACGCAAACAAATTAAAAAAAAATAGCTTCAAGTTTTTAAGTTACTTTATTGGTGATATTATTTCAGTCAATTAATATGAATACTATGGGCTATAAAATTGTATACCCAAGTTAGGTTAGGTTAGGTTAGGTTAGGTTTGGCAGCCGCATCGTACATAGAGACAGCGATGCCACTTAGACCAAGAAATGGGTCCGTTGTGAGCCGCGGGGGCTGGGCTACATTTCCCTCTCCATATTGAAACATCCTGAGCTTTTGACAAAGCGTAAAAGGTTGTTGATGCCTAAAGTGTATAGATTATCTGTATTCGTTAAGAAGTAGAATTTTAAAAATCGGTTCCTACTTCTAGCTAGAGCCGGAAATGTGCAAAAAAGGTGTTGAATTGCTTCAAATCCTCTCCATTCTTGCAGCTACCACAGAAATCATGCATGTAAACGCCTAATCTACTTGGACGAGACAATGTCCTGTGAGGTCCCCTACTAAGCTCCTGATTTGAAGTCTACTCAATTTTATAATACTCTTGGACAGACATAGATTTAGCCTTGGTCATGCCCTCCTAGCAATTCCACAGGTATTGGCACTTATCCATCTTTGATTTACAGAACTGGTTGGTGCGTCCTTAATAAAAAGCTTAAAAGTTTCGAGAGGTACCCCGAGAGGTGACTTATGTTTGGCATAGAGGTGCGTTCTCTTGCAAGTTGGTCAGCTCTATAGTTCCCTGATGTACCAGCGGTCAGTGATGTGATGTACCTGTGATGTGCCTGTGGTCTGGAACTCAGCATAAGTTGATACGAGATTTTTTTGCCATCTCATTAAGAGATTGGCGAATAAAATTTTAAAATTTTTATCATTTTAGAGTTTTGTAAATTTTTGTTATTTTTCTGCTATATTTCGAACATTCATTTGTAAGTGTTTTGCCAAATAATGAACCAAGTTTTTATGAAAAATTAACGAAAAAAATGTTGCATGAAAAATATTGCGAATACTGCGTCTATTTTTGCAAAGGTCGCCACTTCTTATAATTTGGGGTGGTCGAAATTGACTTAGGAATTATACTCTTACATACATTATTTCTTATAATTTTATGTAGAATCTGGTTCTGCTAGCAACGCTGTTTGAAAAGAATATTTCCATACAAATTGGCCCTCCCTAATGTACGTTCATAAACAATGCCTGCATGTGTCAGTACGTCTACATACAATGACTATGCAAGCCCAACAAGTTGTTGACCGGAAATGACAGTGAAGACGGCAATGATGATAGTGTCAGAGAAAATCGGATTGTCACACCGGCAGTTGTTAGTTGTTGCCATTACGATTAGACACCGATAGCATAGCTGTGAGCATTGTCAGCTGCTTCGCATGCAAAATGATAGGAATTTTCTCAAATGTAGTTTAATAGCAAAACAAATCAAAGTGTGCAAGTCTGCGAAGAAGAAACAAATGGTTTGTACGAAAGGTTTTCGACTGGTGATGCTCTTTCTAATCCAAAGAGGCCAAATCAAAAACGACCAAGGCGTCGCCAAGGACATCCCAAACTCACCGTTCTTAGCAGTTGGGCATTGCTCGTACCACTTTACAACGAATTATCCGCATTGATTTGCATTTATTCCCGTATAAGATCCAATTGACGCAAAGATTGTTGCCTGCGGACAAGCCTCGTCGATTGAAATGGGCCGAAAGAGTCATCGAAATCCGTCGGGTCCGTCAAATATGGGGAACCTTGTACAATGTTACGCTGCCTCCGCATGGCAGATGTTTTTTATGAGGAGTTTTTTCATAGTACAAATTCTCTGGAGGTTTGGCATTGCCTGCCGAAGAGCGACAGCTATTGGAAATTTTTTTTTTTTATCATTTGATGCTTTATGCCCGGGGCTTCGAGCCCATGCCGGAGGCTTAATACATTCATACGAAATTACATATTGAATGTTAAACGGTTTTTTCTAAAAAGGAGGAGAAAAATTTCATATATTATATTAATATAAAAATGCATGTTTGTCTGTATGTCATCGATGAACTCAAAAACTACTGGACCGATTATTATAAAAATTGGTATACATATGTATTGTTTTACGGACAAGGTTTGTAGAATATGCTTATTGATCGCACTCGCCACTAGGTGGCGCTGCAGATTAGCAACTTCTGCCCTGTTCAACCGATTGTCATGAAAATTAGTATGACCATGTATTTTCATACAGAGGAAACAAGTATGACATGTTCTTAAATTTATTTTAGTTGTTGGCGCAACAACGCGCGCCGGGTACAGCTAGTATATTATATTATATTTAAAAGTTCGAATAAATAATTTAATGTTCATCATACGCCCTGTCACACCAATTTAAGGCTGTTCTTCAAATGCAATGCACGCACCCAAATTATTATACAACTAAATATATCATATTACGGGCTTATAATACACTAGGTTGTTCAAAAAGCTTTGTGACTCACTTTGTTATTCAGTAAAGTCTCTCTCGACATCACTACGCTTGTTGCAACGAGATTCCAATTTATGAATTCCATCCCGAAATGAGGATCTAAAAGGGCTCCAAAATATGCTTCTACAGCTGTTCTGACCTCATCATTTGATGAAAAATTCCACGCAAGCATTTGTTTAGGTCTGGAAACAGATAGAAGTCCCTAGGTGTTAAATCTGGTGAATGCAGCGGATACTCCAACAATTCGAACTTTCACGAATATTTTCTTCAGAACAAAATTGATGGTGAAAAGCCCTTAAAGTAAAACTTCTAAAAAGTACATTCGTTCAAAAATTACCTTTTATTTGTGCTTTTAAACCTTACAAAAATAAAAATTCAGTCACTGATGGATGCTTGATTTTTTCTGTTGTAGGGACCACTGTGATAAGACGATTTCGTCACTCTTGTAAAGGAAGAATGAATTCACAAAGTCAAATCAAACTTCACAGACACTCATATGAGGAGCATACCAACGTAACAAAAACAAAAATGGGGTAGTAGTAACGCCGTCTTTTATCGAATAGAAATATTCTAAATAGATAAATACATATTTTTGGGACAGTCTAACATACTTATATACGTGCATATATAGATATTTTTGAAACAAAATTTTTTAGTTGATAATTATCGATTTTGGTTTTGATTTTGATCTCGGATGAACTCTAAACACGAAGCTCTTTAATCAGCACTTTAACTATCAATAAATGTAAATAGGTCGAATACATATTTACTTATACATATATGTATAGGTATTCATTTTTATCATCCACTGCTCTTCAATGTGTTGTGCATTATGATTTGTATGAATCAGAAGAAGCAACTTCAATATTCATGCGCATTCATAAAATAAGACTGTGTTGTCCTGTAATGAAAATACATATTAACCAATTTTCTGCAAACAAATATAATCACCATTTTGCTTTCTTACGCTTTCGAATACACAGACGGACGATATGGCCTACATTGAAAGGAAAATCGAATGAAATCAAACTCACGCGTTCCTGTGATAACTTTCGAATACATCTTTTATGGATGTCAATGCAAGTGGTGAAGGTTGGTTAGTATCGAGATTTTGTGATATTTTTAATATAGTCCCGGTATTTGAAATATGCGGCAAACTTCGACATTTCAGGATCTCGGGACTCTTCCCGTTTATGGTTCTTTGAATTCAATAAAAATTCCATAAGAAACATCCAGAGATTGCGAGATATTTTTATTATTGTACAATTTATTTTATTTATTATTTTCCGGTATTCCGACACTCATCCCGGTTTGTAACTTTCTTAGAATTTGGAAAAATGCATGAATCCTTGTTTTCGCTAAAAATTAAAGGAAACGTAAGTTACAATGTTATGACTTACAGGAGACTATGGTTAGCAAATTTGGTGAGTTCGGGACTCGTTCCTTTCTCGTGCTAACCGGCGCCAGTTGGACACACCAAATGAAGCCAAATCCTTCTCCAACTAATCTCTCCAGCGCAGAGGATTCCTTTTTCTTCCTCTGCTACCACCAGCTGCAGTGCCACCGAATACATCCAGAGCCGGAGCCTATCTCTCTTAGAATGTGAAAAAATGCAATAAAACTTCGTTGAATGAACTTTAAAGTTCAATGTCAACTTACAGTTGATGATTTAAAAGAAAAACTATAAAATCCCAAAATACTAGGAGTACTACAACAGA
Organism: Anastrepha obliqua; assembly: GCF_027943255.1. Classification (NCBI taxonomy): domain Eukaryota; kingdom Metazoa; phylum Arthropoda; class Insecta; order Diptera; family Tephritidae; genus Anastrepha; species Anastrepha obliqua. The sequence goes on from NC_072892.1 coordinate 171,846,169, forward strand.
ATCATTGTAATCATTGCTTTACTATTGCATTCGCTACTGTATTGGGTCTATAAACAATAGAAATTTGTTTGCCCCTGGGTCGCCTTTTCTCGAGTAATGTAACAGTTTTGCTTATTTTTTTACCCCAATTTCGGGACGCTTTAATCGGTTTCACCGAATTTGAAATTTTTATATATCAGGCCAGTCCACAAGTTCGTGCGTATTTTACCCATAATTTCACTTTTGTACGATTTTTGCATACAAAAAATTATTCGCGGAATATAACGGAAATATTTATATTTTCTTTGATATATTTTGCACCCAACAAGTGATTTTAATCGCGGATAGAAGCACGTGTTGTTAAAAAATAAAATGGAATCTTCGAACGCGCATAAAAGGCATATTTTGTATTTTTTTTACAAAAGTGGTAAAAATGCAACAACTGCTGCTGCAGAAATAAACTCTGTTCACGGAGAGGATACCGAGAGTGTAAGGACGGCATAAAAGTGGTTTTCAAAATTCCGAAGTGGTAACTGCGACGTGGAGGATGCCCCGCGCTGTTCGTCCTGAAGTCTTTAACTCCGACGCCTTGCTCGAACTCGTGGAAGCTGAGCCAAATTGGACAGTCGATATGATAGCTCAGAGGTTAAATTCAGCGCATGGAACAGTTCACAGGCACCTGGTTCAGTTGGGAAAGGTTTCAAAGCTGGAAAAATGGGCTCCGCATAGACCTTCCGTCGCCAACCTTCAGAAAAGAGTGAATGTGTGGATTCTCAGCTGCTGCAACGGCTGGAAAATTAAAGCTTTTTGAACCGTGTCGTTACTGGTGATGAAAAATGGGTCCTTTGCAATAATCCTGTTCGCAAACGCCAAAGGTTAGATAAAGATGAAACACCAGAACCGACTCCTAGAGATGGCTTTGACCACAAGAAGATTCTCCTGTCTATTTGGTGGGATATGGCTGGTATTTTTTATTATGAACTTCTGGAACCAAACAGACGATAACTGCTGATTATTATTCCCATCAGCCATTAAACCTGAATGAGGCACCTAACAAAAATCGACCGTCTGTAGTGAATAGACGCAAAGTTTTGTTTCACCACCACAACGCAATACCTCATAACGCAAGGCAAACATTAGGCGAGCTAAACGACCTCGGATGGGAGCTAATGCCGCATCCAAGATACTCTCCAGATAGTGCACCTTGTGATTATCACCTTCTCCGTGGACTTCAATCCCATATGAGTAACAAGAACTACTCCTCAAAAGAAGCTATGAAAAGGGATATCGAAGCGTATTTTGGCTTCAAGCAGAAAGAATTTTTTGAGCAGGGAATTAAAAATTTGCTTAAACGTTGGGAAGACATTGTAACTAATGAAGGAAAATATATTATTGATTAATAAATACTTTAAACATCTTTTTCATTAATTTTAAAACCACCTTTAAAATGCGGACGAACTTTTGGACTGGCCTGATATTAGGTTTGGGGAAAAGTCTATTATGTTTGCGCAAATAGATTAAAACTGTTTTATGTCTGCCTTTGCGAGGTGCATCTTTCAGATCAAGAATGCCAGAACGCAATCGATGAAACCTAAATTTCACGTAATTAACTGTTACAATTTACATTTTTGCCTCTTTTCTTCTCTTTGGTCGATAATTTACGAGATATTCATCACTACAGCCTTCTACCATCTACCGAGAAAATAATGGGTTTCTTTCCCCCCAAACTAATATTTATTCCTTCCGCTCCATAGTAAAGCATAGGGCAACGGAATTGTTACGGAGCATTTAAGAAGATGTTATTCCATATTTTTCCCATACTTAAGCTTGAAGAAATTCATAATTATGCCGGGATTCGTAGTAACTAATCACGGTATTTTCGATAACGTGCACTGACATTCCTAGTATCTGTATATATATGTATGTATTTCTAAGTTTGTGTTTGGCAGACTGGTTGCTGTACATTAATGTTGGATATAAAACTAAATTGTGTGAAAAAATCGCTAAATCTAAATAAAATTTTCACTGAGTTAATAATGAAGAAATTTCCTGCTCGAAATTGTTTGCTTTAAAGGGCCACAGCTTGTTGAGTTCGCAATTATACGTAAATGCTGTAGATGAGCAGTAGGCGATAACAAGAGAGCAGAGGGAGTGAGAAAAGGAGATAAGTGAAAATGCAAAGGAAACTTAATGTGTCTTTGCTGTTGGCAGCTGACGAAAAATTTTATTTAGTTTCATTTCATTAAAGGTACCTATGCAGCAGACAGGCAGACGAGCCGGCAATCAAAGAGAAAGGCGAAAGCTTGCGGGCACTCTGCCATACGCAAAAGCAACAAAGAAGCGTACAACGTGGTGCAATATATTAAATCGCATTCGTCTATTTAATTTCTAGCGAAGTTAAGAAATAACATTAGATTACATAATTTTACGTCAAGAGAAATTGCAGAGACGCACACAAAAACAAAAAAAAAAATACAAATTAAATGATGAAAGTAGAGAAAACGTCCGCTGCCTAGAGTACTTCAAAAGGACATTACACACTCGAGCGAACAAATGAACTGACGGCTCGAAGGCTGCTTGTTGCTGGCTGCCCGAGTGACAGATGAACGCGTAGTTGGCAACGCGTTAAGCATTTAAGAGCGCACCTAGATTAGCGCCGTGTAAAGTGGCAAAACCCAGCTAGAATGCACGCCAAGGGTATACTCAAATGTTTAGCAACAGAAAAAATATACTTATGTACACACACACACAAACAACTGCCTGCGAAAAATGCGCGCTTGTTATCCTTGCGCAACTACTTCGCAGTGTGTTTGAGTGCTACGCCCGCCGTGGCGAGTGGCGAGTGGGGAGTGGAGTCGACCGACTAAAGGACTAACGTTGGGTAATTTTGTTTTTGAATTATAGCAGCAAGTGGAAAATGAAGAGTCAGAAGTGGGCTTCGTGAGATGCAAGTGAAATGCGGACAGCGGACAAATGGAGGGATGAACGGATTTCGTATCTAGAGCCGCGTGTAGGTCGGATAGTTTTAGTGCGCACATGAAAACGTAACCAAATTGTAAATCCTCACGTGCATAATGCATGCTGAAATGATACGCATACACACACAACAAGCATACCTACTATACACATAGGCAAGCGCTATTGTATAAGTGTGCTCACGTACACATAAACAACGGCAATGGCATTGCCATTTAAAAGCGCGCACAAATTTATGCACTTCAATATTGAACTACGTGTGTGTGTAAGTATGTATGTATGTATGCATGCACATTTGTAGTAATAGTCTGATGTGATGAAGTGTTGTGATATACTGATTGCCTGCTGCTCTTCTTCTCTTGTGTGCATGTAATCGTTCATATTCCCTACATTACACAACCACTTGCTGGGTAAACGAGTGAAAACTTCATGGAACAGACCAGCTCGTGGGCATACAGCCAATCAGCCAGGCAACCAAGGTTGCAGCAAAGCTAACAGTCCAACTGCTGAAGGAAGACAGACAAACAGTCAAGTAGTCGGCATGCGAACACTTTTTCATATATTTCTAGGCACGCATACAAATATGTTAGGGAATGTGTGTATGTGCGTGTGTGTGTGATGAAAGGTCTGCATGTTCGCACGTTTGTACCCACTTTACACTTATACAGTTCTTTCTACACCAGCGTTGTGCGAATATATGCTTTCACCTGGCGATCGCCATTTACATGTGTGTGTGCATATGTATGTGTGCATGCATGTGCATAGAGTCATACACATTTTAGTCATTCTTATGCGCGGCCATTTTCAGTTGTTTTGCTGCTTCTTTTTGCTACAATTCCTTTGGCACTTAACATTTTTCAGTTTCATTTGCGCATCACTTGAAATATTCTCATGACTTGTTTGATGGCCATTTCGGCGCTGCTGCAATGTTCACACGTCCAAGGCTAAATTTATGTAATAGACTTCTTCATGAGAAGATAAATAGAAACATATTTATGTGCTTGTACATACATTCGAGCTTATTTATTGACCTACTGAAATATGGATATGTGCGTAAGTATGTATGTGCCAAAGATGTGAATAAAATCGATGCAGTGAGGGTCAAAGAATTTCTTTTTTTTTTGTTGTATCAAGTCTTAGGACACTGGTGCTAAGCTGTACTTATGCTGCTGACACAATTTACGGTGTTATATTTTAAAATATGGCTCTCGTTTACATGAGACTAACTGAAAAGACCAGGTGGTCGAAGCGCAAACCTCACATCTAATCTAATCTAACTGAGCCGTGAAAATTATTCGCAGCCGCAACGTAGTGATTTGTGATGATGTGAAGGGATCTAATTTTTTTTGGAAATTGTTTTAAATTTTTTTGAAAAACTTGAGTTCAATAAGATGTAAACTGAAAAAATTAAAATAAATTAATATCTTTGAGATGTTGAAATTTGTGGTATAGAATTTTGTAAAGTTAAATATCTTCGGCTCTTTTTAACATTTGAGCATTTTTTTTAATACTTTGGAATAACAAAACAAAGGTTGGAAACTTTTTGGATTCAATTTTCGCAAAAAAAAAATAAAAAAAATTTGGAAAAACATGAAACTGGAAATTTAAAAATATGTATTTACAAAAAAAAATTTAAAATTTACAAAATTTTATTTAAAAAATTTATTTAAAAAAAAAATTATTTGAAAAACATTTCTCGAAAAATATTTAGCTTTTGTAAAAGAAAATTTATTGTACAATATTTTTCTTATTTGTTTTTAGAAAAAAAATTTCGAAAAATATTTATTTATAAAAAAATTATCGCATGATCAAAATATATGTGGATTATCCAACATTGTTTTTCTTTTCGTTTTTGAAACATTTTTCGACAAATATTTAACTTTCGGAAAAAAATTTATTTCATTTTTGGAAAAAACATTATTGGAAATTTATTTTACTTTTATTATTCATTTATTTAAAATATAAATTAATTTTTTGATATATCCATACATATTTGGATTATTCGATAAAAGAAATTTTTTAAAAACATTTTTCGAAAAATATTTAGTTTTTAGAAAAAAATTATTTTATTTTGGGGGAAAAAAATAAATAAAAAAAAATTCGCAAAAAGATTTTGTGGAAGAAACTTTTTAAGGCATTTTTCGAATAATATTTACTTTTTGGAAAAACAAATATTTTATTTTTGTTATTTATTTTTAGAAAAAAATTTTGGGTAAATATTAATTAAAAAAAAAATTGTTAGATAATTTATATAACGCGTGATTTTTTAGCTATTATCTTCTTAAACAGTTGATTTAAAGAGCTGACGCACGTTTCGTGTTTTGTTTCACTGTCAAACATCTTCAGGTTGGTGTATAATTTAACCATGAATCGTCTTACAAACGAACGCTTGCAAATCATTGAATTTTATTATAAAAATGCGTGTTCTGTTAAGAAAGTTTAATTTGACCGAAGATCCACTTTTTTATCGAAAAATTGCCTTTAGCGACGAAGCTCATTTTTGGATCAATGGGTACGTAAATAAGTAGAAATGTCGATTTTGGAGTGAAGATCAGCCAGAAGAATTGCAAGAACTACCAATGTATCCAGAAAAGGTCACAGTTTGGTGCGGTTTATGGGCTGGAGGTATCATTGGACCGTACTTCTTCAAAGATGCTGCGAATCGTAATGTAACTGTGAATGGTGAGCGCTACCGTGAAATGATATCCACCTTTTTTTTGCCCAAAATGCAAGAGCTTGACTTGCATGATATGTGGTTTCAGCAAGACGGTGCCACATGCAACACAACACGCGTAACAACGGACTTGTTGAGAGGCGAGTTCGGTGAACATTTTATTTCACGTTCGGGACCTGTCAATTGGCCACCCAGATCGTGCGATATAACGCCTTTAGACTATTTTTTGTGGGGCTATGTTAAGGCTTATGTCTATTCAGGCAAGCCTGCTTCAATTAACGCATTGGAAGACAACATTAAAGCATTTATATGTGAGATACCGGCCGAAACATTGGAAAGAGTATGCCAAATTGGACTAAGCGGATGGACCATTTGAAGCGCAGTCGCGGTCAACATTTGCATGAAATAATCTCCAAACATTAAATTATCTGGATGGTACTATCGATTTAAATAAAAATTTCATGCATTTTTCTGAATTTTACGTGTGTTTTTTGAAAAACTGTCCTATAGCTCTTAAAAAATCACCCTTCTTATTTGGATTATTTGATATTTTTTTTTGTTTAAGAAACATTTTTCGAAAAATATTTACTTCTTGGAAAAAAATTAATTTTCTTTTTGGAAAAAAAATTGTTGGAAATTTATTTTATTTTTATTATTCATTTATTTAAAAAGTAAATCAATGTTTTGATATATTTCTTTATTTTTTTTTATTTTTTTTTTTTAATTTTTCGAAAAATATATACATTTTCATTATTTATTTTTATAAATTATAAAATTTATTTTATTTTTTTATTTATTTTATAATTTCCAAAAATAAATAAACAAATAATTTCTAAAAATGAAAAAAATATTTAGTTTTTGGAAAAAAATATATTTAATTTTTATTATTAATTTTTGGATAAAAAAATTTTTTGGAAAAAAGTTTTTGTGAAAGAAGGTGTTTAAAAACATTTTTCGAAAAATACTTAGTTTTTGGAAAATATGTATTTAATTTTTATTTATTTTTGAAAAAAAACGAAATTAATTGCTTAGAGAAAAATATTTTTTGAAAACATTTTTCGAAACGAATTTTGAAAAATGAATTAATTATATTTTGGAACGAAATTCAATTATTTTCTTGGGAAACATTTTTATTGTCACTTATAGAAAACACTCCCCCTGCTGCTTTTTCACTAACATCTGAGATTACGTTCATTAGTACTTAAAAGTTGGAAAATTTTCCGGAAAACAAAATAGTTGAAAGAAAATATTTAACAAGAAAATTTAAACAAAAAATTTTAAAAAACAAAATTTTTGAAAGAAATGTTTTAAAAAATTTTTTCCAAAAATATTTAGTTTTGCCAAAAAAAAATTATGCTATTTTTTTTGCTTATTTTTTTAAACAACAATTATTTGGGAAAAAAATTTTGGGAAACAAGTTTTGGAGAATAAAGTATTTTTTGCAAAAAACTATATTTTTTTGTTAAAAATTTTTGGAACACATTGTTTTTTGCCATTTGTTGAAAACACTCCGCTTAAATTTGTTTGCTATTTTTTCATTAACTATGCTTACTAAATCCCGAAATTTGGAAAAACATTTTTGGAAAAAAAATTTTAGGAAAAGTATTGAATAAAAAAATTTGGGAAATGGAAATTCTTGTAAAACAGTTTTTGGGGAAGAAATTTTTTAAAAATATTTTTCGAAAGATTGAATTTTTGAATTTGAAAAGGTCCAGCCAAGGAGCACCAGGAGATGTGGTGGCTCCTAAAACACTCAGGCTAAAAAGCCCATTGTATTTAAAGCTCTGGAAAGGGGGTAGATAGTCAAGGAGGGAGGGAGAAAAGTATCAGAGAAAGAGATAGGAAAGAATAGAGACAGAGATAGACATAGTTAGTCCTGTGAGAATTTTCCAGATTCTTTGGCAAATCTGTAAATATCCTCCAGTTTTAGAAAACGAATGTTACTCATTCTCATGACATCGGAACCCAATACTCGTAGTCGCGCTCTAGCAAAGGCAGGACACTCACAGAGAAAGTGCTCAGTGCTATTCGCCTCCTCCAAGCATGACAGGCATACCGGGTCCTCAATGATTCCAATGGTGGTCATATGCTGACCCCATGGGTTGTGTCCTGTAATGATGCCGACCATCAACCGAATGTCTTTCCTTCTAAGTTTTAGTAGAAAGTTTGACAGTTTTCTGTTCGGACTTGTCACAAAACACTTTGCAGTTCTGCAGCGTTCTAGACCGGACCATCGCTCTTTATGTAGATTGCCTACATAATCGTTGATCCAATTCTTGATTCCTGCGGGACTGATTCCGATTATTGGCTCTGGCCCCTGTGGGGGCACCGCTGATCCACGGTTGGCCAATTCGTCGGCAATTTCGTTTCCTTGAACACCGGAGTGTCCCGGAACCCATATAAGTACAAGCCAGTTTTGTCTTGCGACAGAATTAAGCTTCTTCTTACATTCTTGAACAATCTTTGAGGTTTGCTTCGCGTTCTCCAGGGCCTTCAATGCAGCCTGACTGTCACTGAAGACTCCAATCTGTTTCCCGCTCCATCTCCTCTCGATTATCTATTCGGCTACTTTTAGGATGGCAAAAACTTCTGTTTGAAAAACAGTTGCCATTTCCCCCATAGCATAGTGATACTTATTACTATCGTTTAAGTACCATCCGGCTTCAGACCCTATTTCATTCTTGGACCCATCGGGAAAGAAAATATGCGTCAAACCTCCCTGCATGCATTCTGGATTGCTCCATTGCTCACGCAATGGAAATCTGACATCAAATTTCCTTCCGAATGAAACTGTGGGTATCAGGTCATCTTTAGGTGCCAAAAACAGTGGATACTGCTCCGACAGCAACTTAAAGATTTCTCTGTGTCCCGTAGTTCCATCTTCGTGCCAGAAACCATATTTATGGAGTCTGCACATTGCTTTTATTGCTTCCTGTTGTATCTTAAGATCCAGGGGGAGCAAATCAAGCATAGCATTTAGGGCATCACCAGAGGTTGTACTCATGGCACCCGTGATGCTAAACATACACTTCTTTGCAGCCTGTATAGTTCCCGGATTTTTGACTTAACCATGCTCCGTCGCCACCAGACCACAGCAGCGTAAGTGATGATTGGTCTGATAAGTGCCGTGTATATCCATAGGACCACAGCAGGTTTCAGACCCCAGGTTTTACCAAATACTCTGCGGCATTGCTGAAAAGTCCTCAATGCGCGATTCACCTTCAGTGAAACATGAGTCTCCCAAGTCAGCTTCTTATTCAAGATTACTCCTAGATATTTAACTTCGTTGGAAAGACCAAGTGTCACACCTTTCAGTGTTGGAAGACTGAGTCCATCCAATTTCCGTTTTCTCGTAAACAAGACTATGGTTGTTTTGTTCGGATTAACGGAAAGACCTTGTCTCATGCACCAATCATCGATTTTGTCAAGAATCCTCTGCACTTTTGTGCAAAGCCTCCTTAAGGATTTATCCGATGTTAGCGCACAGACATCGTCCGCATATGCTTGGACGTGAAAGCCGAGTTCCTGCATCTCCACTAATAGAGAGTCTACGACGAAGCACCACAGCAGCGGAGAAAGAACACCCCCTTGGGGACATCCTTGCTTGGCCCTGACTGTGATTTGCTCGTCATTGCTCCCACCAGCGGTTAACAGCCTCTCAGAGAGCATGGAGTATATCCATTTTATAATGGCTTGATTAACTCCATGTCGTTCGACAGAGGAACATATCGAGCCGAAAGTGGCATTATCAAAAGCCCCCTCAATGTCCACGAACACGCCCATTGTGTATTCGTCAGCTTCCAGCCCAGCTTCAATCTTGCTAACAAGATCGTGTAAGGCTGATTCACATGATTTTCCACTCTGGTAAGCGTGCTGATTTCTACTAAGTGGACTTCTCGGCAATACCCCCACTCGAATATGTTTCTCCACCACTCGTTCCAGACTTTTCAACATGAACGATGTCAAACTGATTGGTCTAAAACTTTTTGCCAGGGAATAGTCATCTTTTCCTGGTTTCGGAATAAATACTACTCTTACGCGTCGCCATTGGGATGGTATATAACCAAATGCAAGACAGGCTGTGAATATCCTTTAAAGGTCTCAAAGGAAGATAAGGAAAACCTTATCGATTCCCTTGTCACTATCCGACTAGCAATATACCAGCTGTACCTAGAGGTTCCACCGTTGCCACCGTTATTGTTCATGCCACTCTCAACTTCAGAGAGAGTTCTACTACCCGGAAAATGGGTTTCGAGTAGAGCATTAAACGTTTCCGATTTGGAATTGGTGTATGTATGTTAAACTAAAATAGAAAAGGTACAGCCTTTAGTAGCGTTGATTATGGAGAGCAATCCATAGTGTCAATGAAGGTATGACCACCTCGCGCATTACCAGCAATCACAATTTGTGTATTCTGTTGATTGGAGGATGACAATTCAAAGCACTTTCTTTCACTTTATCCAGTTTTCTATAGACTTAGGAGTCAAATTTTTAGGTTTGCTGAATAGATCTATATTATGCATTCCTTTGAAAGATTATTTATCTATGTAATATTTCTTTTTTTCACCCTGCCCATACGTCCAGTCTTTCTTTAAAAGCCTAAATGGGAATTCATGCCTCAGTATCTCGGTATTCTTTAATTATCTCCCGATTTACTCAAACTATCCCCAACCCTGCTTGGAAAATTCGGACCCATCTGCCAAGCATGCGTATTCATATGCTAATTTTACTAGGATATTATGATGTAGCACACATTTGCCTGCCAGACTTTACTATATAACCGAATTTCCCAAATGGCAAAATCACCACATTTGTACGCAAATACCTTCTTCTTGCCAATTCATATCTTATATTTTATTTCCCTACTTTTGAATGCACAGTTTTGCCAATAAAAGTGTTTTACTTGCATTCATCTCTTTTCACGAAGTAAATTTTCCGTGAAATATGAAGATTTACTACGCTGCTGTAAGGAAAGGATGTGCTTGACTTCATCACATATTAAATACTAAGACAGTAATGGCCAAAAGTATTGGCACATAAGGGAAAAATATGTACGGATTTCGAGCTTTCACAAGATTTTAGAATTTACTTATTCTTTCATTCGTTGTGCTTTTTGTGTGATAGACGAGTTAGACATAGCGTGGAGCAAACAGCCAGGCTGCACCAGCCAACAATTGAACAGATGCAGGATTGTAGACGCAGTTTAAGTGTATATGGATCAGAGAGAGTGTATATGTGCACAGTTCCAGCTAACAAAGCCAAATTGGACATATTCAAGCTCATGCAGACGATGAGCTCGTACTAATCTCAAGACGGTCACTATATGCAATAAAATGCAGGTAGCACTAAACAACATTGAGCATTGGTGCCAATTGCACGGCTTTTCGGTGAATTCTATAAAAAGTATCTTGGTACTTTTCACTGGAAAACGCAATATGGAAGGCGCGTTACTTTCGACTTTGAAAGGAGTAACACTGCAACTGCCTTCTGAGATCAAACACTTAGGGGTAATCCTAGTTAGTTAGGTGAACCGGAAGACCCACGAGCAGAAGGTATCTCGAACTCTAAAAGTCTTCTGGCCGTACAAGAGAACCTATACCACGCAATAGTACACTGGTTACACATCACCCTGACTAGACCGATTATTACTTATACAAACGCCTGTAGTCTGTAGTCTGGTGCAAGGCTACAATGGTTAATTTCAGAGTAAAACTTCTCACTAGACTATAGAGAAGGTATCAGAGGTGCTTTGAGCAACATCCAGATTTTCAAATCCAAAAGGGAGTTTTGAAGGGGAAATGAAGAAAATACTGGTTACTGTCAGATATCCCACCAGTCGTCGGAGCAGTGCTCACTGTTCTCGATGCCAGCGGATAATCGGGTGCCTTGCGTTAGCTTCGGGAGGAAGTATGATGTTTTGATCCCAAAAAAAGATCAATGGTTAGGTCCAAAGAACCTATTGACGGGCCTTTTTTCAAAAGCTGTATGGTAAAAAGCGCCGTCTTATTGGAACCAAATGTTGTGGTGATTACGGGCTTCAATTTCCAGCATCACGGCATCAAAAAGCTATTTATCATGGCGCACGCGATAGCTTTCGACATTCACTGTTACATTGGCGCCAGTCTCGTCTTTGAAGAAATATGGGCCGATAATTCCTCCAGCCCATAGGCTGCACCAAACTGTTGTTTTGAATGAATGTAATAACTGTTTTTGAATGGTTTTGGATTGCTTTTCAGCCCAAATATGACAACTTTACTTATTGGCATAGCCATTAAGCCAAAAATGGGCATTATCGCTGAACACCATAAGTCTGAGCGCGCGATAATTCTTTCCAGGATGAAATGTCAATTAATACTGAAAAAAATTATGTACTTAGTTTGACAATAGTCACGCGTGATCTGTAAAAAAAGCCCTATTGGAAAAGGATCTCCAATTTGACCACCCTTTATAGATAATTTCTTATAACTCCGGTTGGAGCGTAAGGCCAGTTCTTGTTTCATTAATCAGTTTATTTCAAAAAGATGGCAAATCAGCAGAGGTTTTCTAATCCAATGGTAGAGCTGCTACCATTGATAGGACATAGCTTGTGGACAAATGCTACATTCAGCATTTCGGTAGAATTGTGTTATGTTGATTGTTCTTAGCATCGATGCTAACCGACCTTATTGGCTTAGGAGACATCGCTCGAGTTTACCTAAGTAATACGCCCGACCCCACTGATCGCCAGGTTAGTTGTACATATGTAACTGCAGTATGTAACACGACATGCATGGAGATACGTGAATTTATTGCTTGATGCTTTGCATAAAACACAGGTTCTAGCCATCCGGCTGTTGCAAATAGTAGAAATGGAATATTTTTATGATAATTTCACCAGCACCTTTTAGCTGCGTACTTCTGCCCACCACTTTCGACCGTCAACAGGAACCGCTCCGAGTACAAAATAAGCAGGAAAATGTGAGCTTTCAGTAGTAGCATTTAAAGGATATTACAAGCTGCGTCGAGTGGTGCTTACAGAGTGACCCAACAAAACTAGTAAGAGCGAGTGGAGATGTGCGGTGCGGTGGCGACATATGTGTACGTGTTCGTTCACACCTTCACTAAATACATACGAAGTGTTAGGCGCATAATGCAGCCGTCATGAAATCATAAAATATTACAATTTAACCTGGCTTGAGCGCATTTCTCAGATAATAATTTGGTGGCTGATAAATAGTGTGGCACCGTTAGGCTTAGCAGTCTTTTCGCATGAATGTGTTATTGTAGCAGTAGATGTGCAGCGCTGAAAAATATGCCTTGGATTAGATGAGCCTAGAGGTACATGTATTCGACTGGTAGAGTTTTTTTGACCTCCAGGATAGTGATAACCTTCCTTGTTATCTGCTTGGGAGCCAAAAATCTTACTAAAAGAAAGCGCGGAAAAACTGTAATTGACAGGAGATCAAAAATGTATGCTTGAATGCGACTATTAGGGTGGCCTTTAACGATGATATGCAGCACTTTTTTCATTGTACAAGAAATATCTCTAAAATTTTACTTGTTTTTTAATATCTAATGGGCTTACGAAAGGGCTAAATGTGTCGTTGCGACAGCCACCCTACCTACCTACCTACCTAATATCTAATGACTACTACGTTTTCGCGAGTTTTAACAAGCCGTTCAGCCTTTTGTAAGCAAATCCTTCAACCAAACCCTGTCAACAAAATTTAAAAAAATCAACGCGATTTTTGAGTTACTTCAACCCTAGAATTTTTTCGTTTTAAGGGGTTACATACGTCCAGTAGCGCCAAAAATGCGCTAAAATAATAATTGTTTTTAGAAAGGAAAGCAATAGAAGTAAATATAAGAAAATTCTCAGCATTGCTTACTAGCACTTAAACTTTATAAAAAAATTTATTTTAATTTTTCTTTATGGTACAAAAATTAGTATATAAAAAATCACGTGACTCAAAGTACAATGAAAAAAAGGTTGCTCTACGTTCTGCATCATTTCTCCTCTATATGTTGATAGATCTGTAAAAAGTAAACAAATTCTTCTAAAATAAAGTTGTCGAGACGGATTTTTGAATTTCGAACAATTCTGCAATTTACGGCATTTTAAAAAAAGTATGCGTTTTACGTCATAAATGTCACACATTAATTATGTTTATCAAATTTTGAATATAAATTTCAAAAATCTAGTCTATTGAGAAAAGTCTTTGAATATTAAAAATAAAACTGCATCAAAAAATATTAAAAACTGTATGAGTTATCATGCAGACCGCGTCGTAGTTTCGAGAAAACTGAGTTTAAACTTTCAAGTGCATTTCGCTCGTGGCCAGCTGCATCAAACTCTCGTCGAAAAAAAAATCGATTTTTTGAAAATTCTGGACGTATGTAATCATCATATATTCAACGGGCTATAAAGCTACGTCCTCCATATTTTTCTAGAAATTATAATAAAAAGTTTTAAATTTTTTTTAAATTAAATTTAAAATGTTGTACAAAGTTGGAAACTTTATGCTACTTCGGCTTTGATGAAGTATGAATAACTAAATAAAATAATTTAATGAAAAACAAAAATCAAATTAAGAAAGTTTTGCTTGCCATTATTATTATGTTATTGTTAACAAAAGTGAATAATTGGGACGCACATCCTGTGTTGGACGTTTGACCAGGCTCCGCCTCTAATTAGTAGTGTGTGCTTGTGATGTTGTTCCACAAGTGGAGAGACCACAACTTTTGTGCCGATCCCGAATGGCAGATAGTTTTCCGGCAGATTCCGAGAGCCTTGTAGAGTGTTAGTTTTGTTCGTCGAGAGAGGACTTTACTACTCAATTGCCTACTTAGTCCAAAGTAGCACTTGTTGGCAAGAGAGATTCTACGTTGGATTTCAAGACTGACATTGTTATAGGTGTTAATGCTGGTTCCTAAATAGACGAAGTCTTTTAAAAAAAAAAAATAATAATTGGCGCGTACACTTCTGTTAGGTGTTTGGCCGAGCTCCTCCTCCTATTTGTGGTGTGCGTCTTGATGTTGTTCCACAAATGGAGGGACCTACAGTTTTAAGCCGACTCTGAACGGCAGATATTTTTATGAGGAGCTTTTTCATGGCAGAAATACACTCGGAGGTATGCCATTGCCTGCCGAGGAGCGACCGCTATTAGAAAAATGTTTTTATTAATTTTGCTTTCACCGAGATTCGAACCAACGACCTCTCTGTGAATTCCGAATGGTAACCACGCATCAACCCATTCGGCTACGGCGAAGTCTTTTACAACCTCGAAATTATAACTGTCAACAGTGACGTGGGTGCCGATACGCGAGTGCGCCGACTGTTTGTTTGAAGACAGGATACTCCGTTTTGTCCTCGTTCACCACCAGGCCCATTCGCTTTGCCTTTTTATCCAGTTTGGAGAAAACAGAACTAACAGCACGGTTGTTCAGACCGATGCTGTCGATATCATCGGTATACGCCAACAATTGTACGCTCTTATAAAAAATTGTGCCTGAGCGATTAAGTTCTGAGGCTCGTACGATCCTCTCCAACATTAAGTTAAAGAAGGAGCACGACAGCGAGTCATTCTGCCTGAAACCTCGTTTGGTGTCAAATGGCTCGGAGAGTTCCTTCCCAATTCTGACAGCGCTGCTGGTGTTGAGCAACGTCATCTTGAATAGCCGTATTAGTTTTGCGGGAGTACCAAATTCAAATATCGCGGCATACAAGTAACTCCTTTCCGTACTGTCGAATGCAGCTTTGAAATCGACGAATCCAGGTCTAAAGCCACACTGATAAGGTCCAATCAGTTGGACCGCCGGACTTTCTGGTAGAATTTTCGGGCGTTGTTCCTATTGGCCAGCATCTCACGCTCCTCGCACTATCGTATTTCGGCCTCTCGTTTCTTCTTTCGGATAATACGTCTCCCTTCCTTGTTTAGCTCTCGGTAGCGATCCCACATGGCTCGCGTTGCGCCCGATCGCAGCGTAGCTCTATAGGCAAGGAATAACATTCCTCGTCGTGCCAACTGTTTTTTCGGGCTCGGCGGAATGCGATTTCTTCTTCGGTGGCAGTACGTAGAGAACGAGAAATGGTGCTCCATTGCTCGTACATGCCGGTTTGTTGGGCAGTACTCTCTGAGAGCAGGAGTGAAAGTCGAGTGGCGAATCTTCTGGCTGTCTGTTGTGATTGCAGCTTTTCGATGTCGAACATTCTTTGCGTAGTTAGATGTACGTTTTTTGCTGCACAGAGGCGGGTGCGCAGCTTGGCTGCAACAAGGTAATGATCCGAGTCGATGTTGGGTCCTCGGATCGTACGTACATCTAATACACTAGAAGCGTGTCTTCCATCTATCACAACATGATCGATCTGGTTTCGCGTTTTTCGATCAGGGGACAGCCACGTTGCTTGGTGTATTTTCTTATGTTAGAATCTGGTGCTGCAGACTACCATGTTTCGACCGCCGGCGAAGTCGATCAGCCTCTGTCCGTTACCGGATGTTTCGTTGTGCAGGCTGAATTTTCCGGCTGTGGGACCAAAAATTCCCTCCTTGCCCACCCTGGCGTTGAAGTCGCCAAGCACGATTTTTATGTCGTGGTGGGGGCAGCGCTCATAGAAACGTTCCAAGCGCTCATAGAAGGAATCTTTGGTCGCATCGTCCTTCTCTTCCGTCGGGGCGTGGGCGCAAATTAGCGAGATGTTAAAAAATCGCGCTTTGATGCGGATTATTGTGAGACGCTCGTCCACCGGAGTGAACGACAGTACTTGGCGACGAAGTCTCTCTCCCACAACAAATCCGACACCGAATTTGCACTTTTACATGACAGCTGTAGTAGACATCGCAAGGTCCTTGTTTTCTTGCCTTGCCCCGTCCATCGCATCTCTTGGATGGCAGTGATGTCAGCCTTCACTCTCACAAGGACATCAACCAGTCGGACAGAGGCACCTTCTCTATTAAGGGACCGGATAGTCCAGGTGCATGCCCTCAAATCGTAATCCTTATTTCGTTTGGGGAGGTCTCATCCAAGGCTTGGTGTATGGTTTCATTCTGGGCGATTTTTAAGTGGCGGCTCCCAAACCCAGCGCACAACCAGCTATCCTGGAATGTTTCGTCTTCTCACGTTGGCTCACTCCCGAACGGGTTTTCGGAAGCTACCCAGAGTATACGTGGGCGTTGTGGGCTGTTTGAGCCTTATGCAGAAGAATCGTCCTGGCCACTCCCAAGTGAATCGCGATCAGTAACTTTCCCCATGGAACTATCCCCGTGGATTTCTACATATGGAACCATCCTAAAACATATATACATTATGAAAATAAATTAAATAATATGGATTTTTTGGAAGTTCTAATCCGTTGTATATATCCCGTAAATACCACATTTAAGATCAACATCATTTTAAATACATCGATTGTAAGTTTACCTTAATTATTCCAATACACCTCTAATTTATTTGTACTACCACTTGACCAGCAATTTCTGAGTCATTCAACAAACAAATGCCACCTATATTAAATTAAAGTAAATTCTAACAAAAAAATAGTGCATCCTGCATGAAAGTCCCTGTTTAAACCAAACATGTTTACTTAAATCGATACAGAAATAATGAAGTAGAAAAAATGAAGCAAGACAAAAACGAGAAATCGCTAAATCGCTGGGACATGTTGCCTGCAGATAGACCAGCTAAAAGATTTTCTTCTTACCAAAGGAGATGACAAAATGGATGAGCGACTGGCAAACAATTGCAGTGAACGACAGCAACTGTGCGCTGACCAACCGACTGGCGGCAATAACCGGAAAAATGCTGTCTGCAAACATGGCACGACCTCAGCTAACTACAAGACTAACAAGCCCCCGCTCTGGCACTTTATCAAGAACGCGCACATCCCACAGGCACAATTGTCAGACAAGCAACAGAACAAAAGGACACAACCTTACAAACTGCAAGCAAGTTTGTTTGTGCATGCGTGTGTGTGTGTGTGTGTATGGGCGTGTGCCTTAAGTAGTACACGGCTACAACTCATCATAGTACGGCGAACTGCAGCGCAGCGGTGTTTGCTGTTAACAGACGAACTACAAAATGCTGCAACAGTGCAAACGGGGAGAAAAAATACTATGAAAAATGTACGATAAAAATGGCGAAGTAAGCAAAGAAAAAAGGGAAAGTCAAGATTGTAAGGATGTGGGAAGGATACCGGATGCAGGGAAAGCAACCAAGAGCTAAACTGCACGAGCAAGATTTATTTATATTGAAATTAAGTTGCGCTTTTAGGCAACGATGCAAGAAACATGAAGCGGGAGACAGTTACTGAAGAAAAGCAGCTTTGAATTTTTTAATATAATTTCGGGTGCTTTTTCCGCGAACGTCGTATCACCTTTTTAAATTTTTTTATTTTTATTTTTATTTTTATTTTAATTTTTTTCTTATATTTTTATTTTTATTTTTTTTGCGAAAAATGCAGCTAGAGAGAGAAAATTGTGTAAGTAAGTGAGCTGCTTTGAGTGAAAGCGGGGAAGTGAACGCGTGGAGCCAGTGGGTTAGCAGTGTTTGAGTTAGTGACGAACTGACAGAGCATTGCGGGGTATCGGAGTGTTGGCATGAGCGAGCGTTTAAGCTCGCCATGTTAAATGGCATGTCAACCACAGCTACAGATGGTAACAATTTCCTTCAAAGCAATTCCTTATTTTATTTTTATATTCAGCAAATACGCTGCGCATTTTTCCCTGCTTTTCCTTTTTATTTTTTGTCTTTCACTGAGCTTTGGCTTGTTTTTTTTTTTTTTGTATTTTGTTTATTTTGTGGTGTGTGCTTTTTGTTGTTATAACATTTTGCATATTGCTTTAAGAGCGCGCATTTTTCGCTTTCAACGTAAAATGTTTTGTGGTTGCAAAAACAGACCGGCAGCTGGTCGGTCAGTCAACGCCAATCCCAACCATGTTGTAGTTGTTGTAGTTGGCAGCCAACAGCTGTCCGTCGTGCATATGCGACCAGCGCATTTTTTGCCTGAGTAAAGCGAAAAAAGGAAACAAAAATGGAGAAAAACTGTTGGAATAAAAAACGATTTTGGTAGAAATTTTTATTTTCCCCCCTCTGCACAAACGTGACCTTTAAAATGAGCTCATAAATCTAAGCCACTAACATATCCATTTCAGCTGCGCTGCTGAGCTGCTTATAAATATTTGCTCGCCACTTTTTAGACCTTTTGATTGCCGCCATGTAAAGTGAATAAGTTTTGTGGAAAAATAAAAGTTTTTAAATCTTTACCGAAAACTGTTTAAAGTACCTGCCTGTGGCGTGGATATTTTCAAACCTTTTTAAACACATTTTAGTTGTACAAATTTTGGCGTTGAAAAGCTTTAGGAGATTTATGAGCGCGTGTTGAAAGTTTAAAAGGACTTTTCGGCATCAATTAGTACAGCAAAAGGATGAGTTGCTGATATTAAAGTGACCGTACAAGCCTTGAAGACGAACCATGTCAAAGATGTCCAAAATTTCAAAAGCAGCAACAGCACCAGAAATCGGAAAACATACAGAATTTCGTGTTGGAGAATCATCGAGTGACTGAAGAAGATTTAGTAGAAGCTCCAAAAATCTCAATGGGCAGTGTAAGCAATATTCTGAGTAACGTTTTGGAATTCAGAAAGCTGCCCGACTAGAATTACAGTGAGACATGCCGAAGAATCAGTTAGGCCCGAATTAGGCAGGCCTTACTGAGGCACGCCTCACTATTACCTTACCAGGCCCACGTTAGGCAAGGCAAAGATTGGCATGCCAGAACAATATCATATTTGGTTGTGGTCACGAAAATCTGTGGCAGTGTCTCACTTAGGCATAAATTGGAATCCCTAACTGATTTGTAAAAGGGCATCCGGAGTACTATCGAAGTTCGGTTTTTCGAACCTGCGCCTAATGAGGCAGATGTGGGGCGATACCTTTCGGGACTTGCGCCTAGTTTGGCTGCCTTCTCTTCTTCTTAATTGGCGCTATAACCGCTTACGCGATTTTGGCCGAGTTTAACAAAGCGCGCCAGTCGTTTCTTTCTCGTGCTAACCGGCGCCAGTTGGACACACCAAGTGAAGCCAAGTCCTTCTCCACCTGATCTCTCCAACGCAGTGGAGGCCGCCCTCTTCCTCTGCTACCACCAGCTGGTACCGCATCGAATACTTTCAAAGCCGGAGCGTTTGTATCCATTCGGACGACATGACCCAGCCAACGTAGCCGCTGGATCTTTATTCGCTGCGCTATGTCTATGTCGTCGTAAAGCTCTTACAGCTCATCGTTCCATCGTCTGCGATATTCGCCGTTGCCAACGTGCAAAGGTCCAAAAATCTTACGCAGAATCTTTCTCTCGAACACTCCAAGCGTCGCTTCATCGGATGTTGTCATCGTCCAAGCTTCTGCGCCATACGTTAGGACGGGCATGATGAGAGTCTTGTAGAGTGTTAGTTTTGTTCGTCGAGAGAGGACTTTACTACTCAGTTGCCTACTTAGTCCAAAGTAGCACTTGTTGGCAAGAGAGATTCTACGTTGGATTTCAAGGCTGACATTGTTATCGGTGTTAATGCTGGTTTGGCTGCCTTACGAGGCGCAAATTTGGAATGCGTTCTGCCTTATTTGCTCCTAATCACCGCCTTACCAAAATTTCTAGTCGGGTGTGTGCACAATGGGTGCCGCATTCGCTAAAAATGGAACCAAAACACATTCGAATGCCACTTTCTCAGCATCAACATTTAGAGCATTTTCGAAAGGATAAAATGAATTTTGTGCATCGTTTCCTGTCTATGGATGAGCCTTGGATCCATTACCATGATGCCAAAGCAAAACAAGAAGCTGAAGAGTGGTGCGAACCCTGTTCTTCGGCTCCGAAACGAGTTCGTGTCCAGAAATCGGCCAAGAAGCATCAGTTTTTTTGGAATGCGAAAGGAATATCGTTTGTGGATTACTTGCAAACTGATAAAACAATAAATTCTGAATATTAGTGTAACCTTTTAGACCAGCTGAAGAAAACAAGTTCTTGGAAAAATACCCAGTTTGTAAAAGAAGACAAGTCTTCTTCATCGCCACAATGCACCGAGTCACAAGAGGATTTTTACACTGGCTCAAATCTATGAATCAAGGTCCATGGTCCACCGTGTTCACCAGATTTAGCACCTGGTGACTTCCATCTGCTTCCAGAACTGAAAACATGCATGCGTGGAAAGCGCTTTTCATCAAATGATGAGATCATAGCAGCTATCGAAGCGTATTTTGCACCCCTTCAAGGTTCTCACTTCAGGGATGGAACTCTTAATTTGGAATCTCGTTGGAACAGGTGTTTGGCCGAGCTCCTCCTCCTATTTGTGGTGTGCGTCTTGATGTTGTTTCACAAATGGAGTGACCTACAGTTTCAAACCGACTCCGAACGGCAGATATTTTGATGAGGAGCTTTTTCATGGGAGAAATACACTCGGAAGTTTGCCTTTGCCTGCCGAGGGGCGACCGCTATTAGAAAAATGTTTTTATTAATTTTGGTTTCACCGAGATTCGAACCAACGTTCTCTCTGTGAATTCCGAATGGTAATCACGCACCAACCCATTCGGCTACGGTGGCCTCAGGGAGACTATAATAAATAATGAAGTGCATTTCAAACCATAAAATTGTGTTTTCCTTATCGAACTGCAAGACTCAGTGAACAACCTAGTACACTGTTCTGGGCTGATGTTCTTCGTCCCATGCTGTTTGTCCCATGTGATGTCGGCATCTGCTAGTTTGCGCATCACCAACCTTCTCCAACTAATCTTTAGCCGACCGCGACCTCTGCTCCCTCACGGGTTCCAGCAAAGTGCCATTCTCGTGGTGCTGTCTGGTGGCTTTCTAAGCGTGTGATCTATCCATCACGACTTTTACCTTTTGATTTGTCATAAGATGCATTCCCCATTCCTTAATTTCCCCAGCGTGTAGTTCCTAATGATGTTCCACCCGAATATTCTACAGATGATGCGGAAGCATTTGTTGACGAAAGATTTTAGCCTCTGTGTGATGGTGTTAGAGAACAGCTATGTTTCTCTTCCACATAACAATACTGACTTCCCACATGTGCTGAATATTTGCAGTTTAGGGAGCCTGCATTCGCCCGAACGCCGCCCTTGCTTTGTTAAGCCTACGGTTGACATTCTCCTCCGCCCGCCTGTCGTGATAGTGCAGCCCAGTTAGCAAAAAATTTCGAAAAATTCCGTCACACACACGTCAACCATTAAATGTCTTGCTTCATTGTGATTAGTTCCCTTTGATTTTATGTAGGCCATGTTGACATCCAGTCCGACAGTGCGTGTCAGCGTAACTGTCCGCCTTCGCTTGCATATCGGTGAGTTTGTGTGCAAGAGAAAACAGATGTCATCCGCGAAGTCCAGGTCTTCAAAATGTCTTGTGAAACTCCATATGGTGCCTCTTTTATGTAGAGTCAATTAACTCAAGACGTCGTCTAGGACTATGGCGAAGAAAAGCGGGTAAGTGGGTTTAATTCCAGTGCCTTCTTCGCTATGTTACCGCTTTCCTTGTGTAAAGTGTGACCAATTCAATTTCATTTCTAGCTGCTTCATGTTTCCTTTTTCCATGTTTAGCATTATTTTGACCAGAAAATTCGGAATATAATCCTTAAACAGAGGTTGACGAAAACTTGTAAGCGACTGGTTATAGCGGTGGTGATTGTTCAAGTAGAGCTACTGTGCAGCAATACCGACAGTACCCCTCAGGCTTTCTCGATTCAGGAGCGCATGTCTACATTCGCTCGGGGCAGCTTTGCTGCCGAAGTAAATAAATTTCTCAACTGTTTCGATAGGGTTACCTGAAATCTCCACATAGCCACCCATCTTATTTGCCAGACTCATCACCTTTAACTTGTTGGGATTGATTTTAGGCATGGCAGCATGCTAGCTTCCCTATGAAGCGTGAACCCATTTCCTTATGTTCGGTTAGGTGATGTGCCAGGAGGCGTGAGTCGTCAACATAATCGATGTGTTGTTGCGTGCTCGTCCGCAGTTGTAAAAAGGACTTAAAACTGTTTCGCGGAGGTCTCCTATTACTAAGGGGAATAACACGGGATATGGAATACAACCCTAGTGAACTCCACTTCGAACTTCGAATAGTTCCGATAGTTTAACCTTGTCCGGTACACGGCATCAAACGCCATCACGAGTTGTTTTAATTATTGAACGGAATGACTGATGACGCAGGGTAACCCACTGGCAGTCTCTGTGTGCGCTGTCAAAAGTTCTTTCAAAATCGATGAACATCAAAATAAGTTCAGATCTTAATTCTGCGTATGATTCTATGAAAACTCTAACAGCGTTTATATGATCAGTACAAGAGGATCCTGCCCGAAGACCAGCTTGGGTGCAGCCGTTTGTGGATAGAGGAGTTCCCTTAGCCGATCCAGGATGACCTTTGCCACAATCCTAAATACCGCGAGCAGCACGCGCATACAAATAATAATACCAACAGTCCATAAAGTCGGAAAACCTTCGTCATCCCAAGCTTTGCTGATGAGAGGGTGAAGCAATTCTGCAGCAAAATCGGGTGCGCCTTGAAGAATTCAGCAGGGATGTCATTAATCCCCGCTGCTTTCGTTGTTCGGTAATGATTTAATGGCGAACGAAATTTCGTATTTCGATCCACTGAAGATGTTAAAAAAAGCGTTTGGTGAATTAGGTCTATCAAGAACAAGCGCATACGAGTGGTATAAAGACTTTAAAAGTGGTCGTACAGTGGTGGAAGATTTGCCTCGTTCCGGATGCCCATCGATGTCGAACACTGATGAAAACGTGAAGAAAGTGAAAGAAATCGTGCTTGAAAATCGTCGTACCAGCTTAAAAAAGATTTTTAGAGAACATCGCATTTCATATGAAACGGCACAACATATTGTGATTGATGTTTTGGGTATGAGACGTGTTACAGCCAGGCTCGTTCCGAAGGACCTGAACGAAAGACAGTTGCTCAGGAGATGATTTCTAAAGCCCAAAGTGATCCAACCTTCATGGAACGGATAATTACTGGCGACGTGTCATGGGTCTATGAATTTGCCATGGAGACCAAGCAATAATCATCTGAGTGGCGCTTCGAAGACGAGCCGAAACCGAAAAAGTCGCGCCAGAGGAGATAAAATAAATGTGCCAAAAACTTAACTCTGTTTTGTTTTATTTAAAGAATCCCGGTACATTCTGATCATAGGGTATACCAGGTGCAATTTCACAAAGTTTCTAAAAAATCAATAGGAATCGTCAATAAACAAAGAAGAAGAAAATAAATACTTTTGTATGTAGGGGCACCGCGTTTTTACCAGCAAGTCAAGCTTCTGAGCAAAGTTTCCAAGCCCGAGTGTCTTCTTGTAGAGCTGAAAATAAGAATCTGCTTACAGATACGAAGCTGACTGAGATTATAGAGGGAACATTTCGCTATCAATACCGCCGCTAGCTGAACCCGATACCACCAATTCAAGACGATGGGGTGGCTATTCCCCCACCTAGCTTTGACGCAGTGAGTATCACTATTCAGCGGCTGAAGAACAACACGGCAGTCGGAGCAGATGAACTACCAGCAGAACTGTTCAAGGCCGGCGGCAATGAGCTGATTGTGTGCATGCATCTGCTTATGAGTAAAATATGGCTAGGGGAAAGCAAACCCAGTGATTGGAATCTCAGTGTGGAAGGACATAACTCATCACCTTTTTGTCGATTATAAGGCTGCTTTTGATATCACAATAAGAGATCGCCTACAAGCCCCAATGTCTGAGCTCGGTATTCTCGCAAAACTGATTTGACTTTGTAAAATAACGTTGAGCAACATGTCCAGCTCTGTCAAGGTAGGAAAAGAGCCCTCCGAACCTTTCAACACCGAGCGAGGCTTAAGACAAGGCGATCCACTATCGTGCAACCTCTTGAACTTCCTTATGGAAGGCAGACTGCGGAGAGCCGGTGCTCATCGAAGTGTCCAGCTGCGTACATAAGCTGTTGACATTGGCAACACAGGGCACTGCAAGCGAGATGTTGCCGCAGCATTTTCCGCTATCGAAAGAGAGTCAACTAGGTTAACGAAGGTAAGACGAAGCATTTGCTGTCCACTAGGAAAGATACACGGCGTTTTGGATTCAGTATCTCAGCAGACAACTATACTTTTGTAATTGTCAAGGAACTTATACGAAATTATAGCAATTTTATCTTCGCCCTATTCATGTTGGCGATAAGTACCAGCGCCAAATGAACCACGAGCTGTATGAACTCTACGACGTTGGGGACGTAATGAAGCGCATCAATATCCAACTGGCCAAGTCAATATTCTGTATTACTGCAGGACCTCTAGCAAAGAAGGAGTTCAGATGGCAAGTTAGAGGAAACCACAGTAGGAGAAGGCCATGCCTCTGATGGAGGGACCAAGTGGAGAGAATTCTATCATCGCTTGGTGTAACAAACTGGAGAAGGCGCGCGCAAAGCAGAGACGCCTGGCGAGATTTGTTTCAGTCCGCCTAAGTCCGCTAATGGCTTGTGATCCTTGATCAGGCCATATACTTATAAGCAACTAAGTAAGAATTTGCGAGTGCTCTCAAAAACACTGCCAGTACTCAGTACAAAAAAAGGCTCACAAATATAAGTCCTCTTAGGTCTTTACATCCGAGTGCTCTCTACTTAGCTAGCTATGTAGCTACTACGTCTAGCTGGAGTGTTAATGCTCTTGCGCCTAACCAATACACACACAAAAAAGGTTGCGCTCAACCAAATATTTCAGTTAAATTTCCGCACAGGTCACTAACACATCCGCCCGTAACCGTAACATGTCTTTCATAGTTTAAGCAAAGCAATTTGTACCTGCATGATTTTGTAAGGCAACCACACGCACACATACATACACACATACATATATATTTACTTATGCATGTAGGTGTGCACTGTTGTCATAACCATTCTCTCCATATATCCACTATAAATATTTATTAAAATAGTAAATAACTTGGAGCAGCTGAGCTTCATCCGCACGCTCTCACTGTACAGCGCCTAAAAGCACACCACATGGCACTTCATATGACGATTTATTCTTCCAGTTTGTTTCCCTGTTTACACAGCCCTTTCTCAGCACCAGTGTAGATATACATAAGCAGTTGAAAATCGACCAACCTTTGCTTGGCTGACCGCAAACGACTTGCTGTGCTGGTTTGAATATTTTCCATATTAGCTTGGAGATGTATATGTGTTTGTTTGTGCATGTATGTGGGGCAGTGTGTGCCGCAAATTGCCTGCATAAAAAATTCATTTTCTAAAATGGTTATGCATACTAAACGTGAAATTTTCACAACATAATTTTAGGCGCATATGTGATGCAGGTACTTAAAATGGTGCCAGTAAACTTAAGTTTGCCCTTTGGCGAGCAAAAAGCGGTGGCAACATGTTTATGCACTTTATTATATGCGGTTTATGGCTAAATTTTGTATGCTTAGTGTGCTTTTAGATGAAATGAAAACAGAAAAACAAGGTTTGCTAAATTAGCTGTTTATGTTTCCTAGGTATTTTTTATGCCGCTAGCTAATAGTTACTTGGTAGATTAGATTAGGCGGGCTGCTTCGAAAAAGAGTTCACTTGCTGATCATAGAAGCCCATGGTGGTGCAGAGGAAAGATTTTTCTAGTCATCTACCAACATATCCTTAAACTGCCTTAATATTTTATTGAATCATTTAAGTCTCTATCTGGAGAAACTTGCTTTGACTATGCAAAACCTAAAATAAGTGACTTCTCTATAATCGCATTCTCGAAATGCGGGATAGTCGCTCAGGAATGAGTTTTACATCTTCCTCATCCCAACAGCTTCTAAATAAATAATAAATAATTAAGCGGAGCTCTGCAATAGTTTAGTTTTCCATTTGTATTCCTTTTAGAGGCTGCATATTTATTTTCGAGAATAACTGTAAGTTCCCTGAGCATTATAATCTGCATATGCCCAGATAAGTTCTTTTAATTTTAGTAAATAATTTAGCCTCGTATGAACTTGTGAATATACTCATGGATATTCTGCGCTCTGACATAGTAAGTAAGCCCCGATAAAACTGAACTAATTCCCCCAACAAGGAAACATAGATTACATATTTAGAAAGGTGAACGCTTCTACAATTACGTGCCAAAATTTCAAGCCAGTCGGAGCAAAGTTGAGCGAGTTTTAGTGGAAGGTTATATGTCAAAGTTTCAGGCCAATCAGAGCAAAATTGAGGGAGTTGCAGCAATTTTTCGGAGGAGATTTCACAATTTTGGTGTTTGACAACCGATTTTTATTATTTTTACATATTTAGAAAGGTTAACGCTTCTAAGTAGATACCACAGTTCTCACTCTGCACACAGTTGAGAGGTAGCTAACTAAGGTAAGACTTCACGGACAAGTGTTCGTTACTCCTTAATAGTATAGCATTTGTAAATGGAGTTTTACTATGGTGTGAGGTAAAGGGCCGGATCAAGGTGTCATGCGACCCGTGCCGAGGATCAGCCTGGCTGGGGGCCCTTTTTCAAAAATAGCCCAGTCGTTAACGTGAGCTTACGGATACCTGGCGCCCTCCATAATAACTGACCTTGCCTGTGTAGTTCGGAGCTATGCACAGGTGAACATCTCTTCTCCGACACTCGTGGGACGAAGTATGAACCTGAACATTAACAAAAAACAAAAACAAAAAAAACAAAAACACACAAACCTGAAGGGCAGCAAGCTCCGAGACGCGAGTTTAAAACGAGCTCTAAATATGCCACCACGATGACTGAAGTCAAACTTAGTCAGAGTGAACCGGTGGCAAGCGCTGGTACTGGGACTGAGGTTAAGCCTAGCTCCAGTACATCGGCACCTCCTGTGACAGTCGTCGGAACCAAACCAAGTAGTCGACATCCTGTGCCTCTGCGGAGAGCTGGGGCAAATACTGCCACAGGTAGCACCGAGGCTAATGCTCCCGCCGGAAAATGGCCGATTTTAAGGAGCACTGATCCAACCAAAGCAGGGTACTTGGAGAGGCGTAATGCCATCAAGATACTTAAAAGGCTGCACGAAACACCACCAACAACGGAGGAGCTGACGAAGTAGGTAAGCGAGTCGATAGAGTGGGCGAAGAAGGTACTACCTAACTTCACCCTCGAGAGGCCAGCCACATCGTCAGCTGCCACCAAAAGCCAGAGGTGTACTGAAGAGGTCAAACCGTCAGCGAAAAGACCGAAAAATCGAGGCATAGCGCCTAATAAAACGTTTGCAGAAATGGCCCGCAATCGCATCATCATTGGCGTCCTGGATGAGGGGATCCCGAAGGAAGAATTCTCAGGGCCCAATGGAAATGAGTGCAGGCTGCTCTAACTAATGTGACGCTTGAAGTGCTGCTAAGCAATCCTGGTCCGCCACCATCATCTACTGACGCTGGCTGGTATCAAGGCCAAATTAAAATTATAGCCTGCTACGACGAAAGGTCGGTAGAGCTATATAAAGCAGCTATAGCGAAGATCGGGGAAGTCTACCCGGGAGCGAAGCTCATGGTAGTAGACAAAAAAGATATCCCGTCTAGACCGAGGGCATGAGTTTGGGTCCCTTCACCCTCCGACCCACAGCAAATCATGCAAATAATTAGTGCGTCCAATCCAGGCCTTCCAACGGCGGGCTGGAAACTTGTCAAGGCTTTTGACAATACTGAAACAGTAGACGGTGTGGTGTCGAAACGTGCCACAACGCAAGTAATGCTGTCATTAACGAACGACTCGGAAGAACCTTTGGCGAAAAGCGAAGGTATCATAAATTACGGTTTGGCAAAGTGCAAGTCAGAACCTATAAAACAGGTGCTGATGCTATAGGCTAATTAGCCTCAGAGATCGAAGACAATGACGCTGAGGAAGATCTTATGGAGTCTGGTGATTAACACCTCGCATCACACATTCGCTTTATACTTCAGTAGTTAGGCCTATTTTGCTATATGGAATACTTGTGTGATGGCCATCAACTTAAAAGGCAAGCTATATGAAACTGCTGGGCAAGTTCGAAATAAGTGGGGGGTAAAATAAATACATAAAAATACCTTAAATTTATTTATAGTGTTCGCTGGGCACTCCTGATCAGATGTGTTATAAAAGCATACTGGTTCGTAAAGGGTTAAAGGAATACCGTATATTGAATTCCATTAATATGCGAGGTCTTTTATATAAAATACTGAAATATTCTATTAAATTAGCAACTGACGCTCACCGCCGGCTAATTGTCTTCAAATTCATGCCTGAGATCAATAGATCAATCCATTTGCTCGAGTCACACTCCACACTGAAGTAGAAATTTTATAAGCCAATATTTTGTAATTATCATCAACATTTTTTCTTGCTTAACTAAGTGCAAATAGCTTATGAACTTCACTCAATTTGCAAGCTTATAAAGTTATGCAACAAATACTGCAAATGAAATGAGTAAATTAAATAAATACAACAACTACTCAACAAAACCGGAAACACTCTTCACATGTTCGCAATTAATTTCCTTGACATACCGAACACATTTTCCAACAAATTGCACCAAATCAATAAATAATTTAGTCGAGTGAAAGCCACTTACTCCATTTAAATCAGCGGCACTCACAAGCAAAGTGGCAAAATGGCAAAAAAAAAGAACTTAAATAATTGGCGCTTAAACAATCCTTTAAACAATTTATTGGGCACATACATACATACCAGCATTCATATGTGTATGTACAGAGAACCTGAAGCACGCATGCGGAAAAAATGCTGTGTATGTGTGTGCGTATCTTATTTTTTATTTTCACATCAAATTGCTGTCAACTAAATTGAACACCATTTAACAGTATTGCAGTGGCAACAATAAAAACCAGTGGCAATAAAAAGTAGAAAACATAAACTACAAACAGGCATACATATATACATACATACATAGATACGAGCAAAGGCATTAAACAAAAAGCAACAAAAAACAAAACAAAAAAAAAAAATATAATTTTATTTCCTTTGCTGAGCAGCTGATTTGGCATTGGTTTTTGTAACGGTTTTTATCGAGTATATATTTGTTAAATTTTTGTGTTGCAATAAAACGCGAGTTAGCACCGATTTACAATGAATGCGACATGGCGCGGTGCAACGAGTGAGACAATCGCCGCTGTACCGGCAGCAGCAACAGAAGCGACCGGAATAGTTCACTCTTCTTCTTCTGTTTTTATTTTGTTATTAAACAATGCGAGCATACAAATATAAAGTGTACATGTATTTACAGACACACACAGATGCATGCATGCATACACATAAACATACACACACACACGCATTTGAACGCCGTTGCTAGACGATCTGCAGCAACTCAATGATAGTTGAATTGGCAGCCAGCCTGCATCACCTTATAGTTTAACCCCTTTTAGTTATTTTTAACATACACAAGCTATGTACAAACGTTTGCTTAATATAGTAGGTGTTAATGGGTGTTTTTTTTAAACGCTACTACTTTTAGGAGACCAGGATGTGAACACACCACGCCGGAGATCACCCTAGTGACTGATAGTCTGGCTGGGGCAATCAACGGGTGGGAAGTTCTGGAAGAATATACTGGAAGTGACCATCATTATATCACATTCCGGATCAGTGCAAGAACTGACCCAACCTCAACTCCTATAACAAAGGGCGCTCGCAAATGGAGCATGGCCAAAGTGAACACTGAAGCGTTTCTAGCTCACTTTGATGCAAATATCATGCCGCACATAAGTGGTGACGCTGGTTCGCTTGCAAGCGACATGATGCAGCGCATGGCCAAAAGCTGTGACGCATTGGCACCCCGCGCGGGGTTACGCTCAAGAAGACGACCTGTGTACTGGTGGACGTCAGAGATCGCAGAGCTCAGAAGAACCTGCTTCCGTAATAGAAGAAGGTACACCAGAGCCACACGAAACATAGAAGCAGAGGCGGAAGCCGCTGATTTCAAACAATCCCGAAAAACGCTGAAGCATGCAATCATCGCCAGTAAGAAGTCAAAATGGAAGGAACTTCGAAGGGATCTAAATAGCAACCCTTGGGGTCTGGGGTATAAAATTGTAACGGGGAAGCTAAACGCCAACTCCACAGCCGTACATCTAGACAGTGATGTTATCAGCGGAATATGTAGTGGACAGACTGTTCCTCACGCACCCTATGCTGTGCGGGGACCGAGACCCCCAAGGTGATGAGATGCTCCCACCCTTCATCGAGGAAGAGCTTAAAACCGCGGCAAGAAGCCTCAAAAGAAACAAAGCTCCAGACCAGATGTGATGCTCGACGTTTACAATGCATGCATTGCTCAAAGCATCTTCCCTAAGCTGTGAAAAATACAGAAACTGATCAGTAAGGGTAAGGGTGACCCAGCGTATCCGTAAGCTTTACGTCCGATTTGCATGCTGGACGGCGCCGGGAAATTGTTTGAGAAACTCATACATTGTAGACTTGCAGAGTCTGTTGAGAGAGCAGGAGGATTGTCAGCAAGGCAATACGGTTTCCGACGCGGAAAATCAAACCTTGGCGGAGGTAGTAAGCAGCGTTCAACGCAGACGGTACTACCCGAATCGCATCACCGTCTTAGCTACGCTTGATATACAAAAAGCCTTTAACAGCCTACGATGGACAGACATTATAAAGGCACTACGAGAAAGGTTTCGAATAACTGCATACCTGTTAAGTATTCTCCAGTGCTACTTGAGCGAGCGCGAACTACTGTACGACACACCAGATGGTCAGAAAACAAAAGCGATAACGTCTGACGCAGCTCAAGGATCTATTACCGGCCCCGATCTCTGGAATCTACCTACGATGAGATATTGAGCATAGAAATACCAGAAGATACATACCTAGTTGGATACGCGGACGATATAGCGGCGGTCATACCAGCACGGAACACTGAGGACGCTAGAAGGAAGTCCTGATAAGGACACAAATATGGCTTGAGGTCCACGGCCTGGAACTCGCCAAACATAAAACCGAAGTCATCCTTATGACACGAGGTCACATGCCACTCGAGGTCAGCATGCAAATAGGCGACACGTCCTTAGTGAGCCAAAAAGTAGTAAAATACTTAGGTATTCAACTTGACTGCAGGCTTACTTTCTGGGCCCAGATACGGCGTGCGGCTACAAAAGCAGCAAAGGTCACGGGTATGCTAATTAGATTAATGGCAAACATCAGTGGGCCAACACAGAGTAAAAGAAAGCTAATTATGGCGGCCACAAGCTCAATTCTTCTGTACGCCAGCGAAGTATGGGGAATTGTGCTAAATTGCAAATACAAGCGAAAAGCACTGGAGGCTGTGCAACGAACAGCGGCACTCAGAGTTGTCTCAGCCTACCGCACTGTCTCAGGCGCTACAATTTTCGTGATCAGCGGTCAGATACCCATCGACCTCATTGTCCGGGAACGAATGGATGCGTGGGACTCCAAGAAGAAACACGTCATCACTAGCTTCTCAGAACGGAGACGCCAAACCATGCTGCGGTGGCAAAGCCAATGGGACTCTGAACCGAGTGGCAGATGGACGGCGAAACTTACCCCATTAATTGACAAAGGGGTCCAAAGGAACTTCGGAGAAGTGAATTTTTTCTTAACTCAGTTCCTCTCGGGCCACGGATACTTCCGGAGTTACCTATACCGTATGGGCAAGGTAACCGATTCCAAGTACATATACTGTGAAGCACCGAGCGATGACGCTGAACACACGTTTTTTAGTTGTGACAGATGGCTCTCAGAAAGAAATGCTCTGAGGGAGCAGATTGGCGACAACGCACCGAGCAATATAATCAGCAAAATGCTCGAACGCGGGGACAACTGGAACGCGGTAAAGAAATACATCAAGAACGTGCTACAAAAAAAAAATTGACCTCGACACAGTGCAACAAAGCGAAGCCGCACAGATAGAGACACAAGAAGACGAGCCTATAGCATCAAAGCTTGCTACAAATATGGTGGACCCAGACGTGGGTGAATAGAATTGGTCCTTTATCGATGCCGGTCTGGGCCCTCCCGAAGTAATATAGAAAGCAGTTCCGGGAAGGGTGTCTCCCCAGAAGGAGAGGAGGAATCGTTTTAGTGGCCACACCACACGACGCAGTAGACGACGGTCACTGTAAGTGCGAAGGCATTTCGAACCCTACCTCACCCACCAAAAAAAAAAAAAGAAAAAAGGGTGCTTTTTTGGAAAGCAGACATTTCTTTTTAATAAAATTTAAATCATCAACCAAATATTGGGCATTTAGCCTTACGTACCCACAAATTTCGTAATATTTAGGGCCCGCTCTCTCATCTAACCCTTGAAGCGAGATTTACTAACCAACCGATAAGCTACGAAGGTGGTTCAATAAGTGTCCGTGTTAGAATTGAAGACACCATTTTCCAAAAAATATTTTTTATTTTTCAACAAAGTCCCCTTTTAGGAAGATATACTTCTCCCAATGCTCCGGCCATTTTTTAACCCCTCCAATAAATAGGATTTGCCGAACTCTCCAAAATTCGCCTCTGTCTCGGCGATGAGTTCATCGCTTGAACTAAACTCTTATCCAGCGAGCCATTTCTTCATGTTAGAGAACAAGTCTGTACCGTGAAGAAAGCCTTGACAGGAAAGCTAATGGGCGTCAAGGCCAAAGGCAGACCGAGGAACCGTTGGATGGACGGAGTGGAATATGATCTTAAGAAGCTGGGAATACGTAACTGCGAAGCACCAGCTCAAGATAGACCGCTTTGGAGGAGCATTTTGAAGGAAGCTTTGACGCACCCCGCGTTGTAACGCTATAAAAGAAGAAGAGAACAAGGAAAAGTAGCAGGAAGCCAGATCGGGTGAGCACGGGGGGTGCAGAAGCAATTCATAACGCAATTTATGCAGTTTGGCGGCGACAACTCCGAATGAATGGGCAGGTGCATTATTGTGGGGAAACATCATCTCTCTTTTCCCCAAATGCGAACGTGTCTCCGTCAAATTTTTTGTGAAAGCGGTCCAATCACTCACTTGGGTATTGTACAGTGATCGTTCTTCCTTTGTCTAAAAAATCCATGAGGATGACGCTATTCGCATCCCAAAAAATCGTCGACATGTCCTTTTCGGCCGATGGGATTGTATTCGCCTTCTTTGGAGCAGATACACCAGGAGAAGTACATTGTTTTGATTGTTGCTTAGTTTCTGTTGCCAGGTTTCATCAACGGTGACAACTCGACGCAAAACTTCCTTCGGATCTCGCTTAAAGTACTCTAAGCACTGCTTTGAAGTTAAAAGCCACATCCGTTGGCTTTTACTTGTGAGCAATCGTGGCACCCACCATAGATGGCAAAACGTCCCTCCCATAGATAGCAACAAACTTTGCTTTTTTCTTCTCGCATTTTTGCTCATCCAAAAACAAAAAGCGAATTACGGAACGATTCTGCTCTTTCTCCATCTTAACGAAAATCACGAAGCAGGCTTACTCGAATAGCTGCCAAATCCAAACCAACCTACCAATCAGTCTGAAATTTGTATTGCCATCGTTAGATAGATGGTAGCATACGATGTCAACATCAACTTCCCTCAGGAACGCCCTCTGTCATCAAGCACGGGTACCTATTGAAACGCCCTCGTATGCTTGGCATTTCTTGTTTTTTTTTAGTACAAGTCAAACTCTCCAAATCTACGTT
This sequence comes from Anastrepha obliqua, assembly GCF_027943255.1. Lineage (NCBI taxonomy): Eukaryota > Metazoa > Arthropoda > Insecta > Diptera > Tephritidae > Anastrepha > Anastrepha obliqua. Next base: position 171,880,416 of record NC_072892.1, read on the forward strand.
GGAACCATATTTCCAAGTTTGGGATGAGCTGCTGTGTTCAGCGACCAGTGGAGCATGAGTACCATCTTCGTTGCAGTTCCTTACGCATTGAGCTTCGTTGCTCTCGATTCTGCTCCCTTGAAGGTCTTGCGCCTGGTTTACCAAAGAGGTGATGTAATTCGCGTGCACGGATAACTAGAGAATTTTTCCGGCAATAAGACAGGCAATAACATACACACAGGCTACTCGCAGCGCGCTTGTGCAGTGGACCTCTCACTGACATCACCCGGGTGGGTGTATATCTCGAGCTTTGGACCATATTGGTGCGGCATAAAGCAAGATAGAGTCTGTAACTATGGAGAGAAGTCTTCGCCTGGCGCCTCCCCTATATTTGGCAGTAGTCGAGTTAATGCGCTTGATACAACAGCAGCTTTGTCGCCCGCTACAAGCGCGTGCTTTTTAAAAGTCATGCCCAAGTCAATCATGACCTTCAGATACTTTATCGACGATTTTGACTAAATGTCTTGGCCCCCGACGTTGATGGTTAAACTTCATCTCCTGATCTGTCTGCTCAGTAGAACTGGTTCCGTTTTCTGCGCTGCACGCAGGAGTTTCGCTTTGTAAAGCCAGCGCTGGATCCTTGCTTTCGCATCGTTGCAGAAGAGTGCCACATCAATGAGCTCTGTCCTCTGTTACTTGGCATGAAAGTGCCCTTGAACTCCTTACTCGTTCTCAACTGCCTCAACGAGATGCCTACTGACAATGAAAATTTCGCTGCTAAAGAAAATCTACTTGGGCGCTATATGCTCGCAATTGCCAGCTGCTAAGCGTAAGACCTTCTCTCTCGAATGCAATCAATTTTAAACAGCGCACCAAGCATTGACACTCTTTGTCTGTGAAAATTTTATTTGGAGCCTGTCATCACTTTTTTAACAATTAAACTTTTCTTTGGGTATACGAGTGCGAGTACAAGGCTATTTACTCTCAATATTTAACCCGAGCAAAAGCTCTCTTTTCATGTATAAGACCTAAAGGCTCCAATTTGTACCCCGTTAAATCCTTCAAGGGTGTGGGCGAAACGATTTCGACCAGTCCTCAGTATGTCCTTAGTAATGCTTACTTCCACAGCTGTTATGACTTTTCTAAGGCGTAAGAGTGAACTTCGCACACATAAAACTATAACATATAAACTACTAAAACGAGAGAAAATTCTCTAGACTCACAATACTCACCCGTTACATAGCAAGCATATGCGGCGCTTATTGTGCTCAATATAGGTAATCGCACATGAGCCTTTGGCGCTTCACGTCACTTCGCTCTTTACTTATAGCTGGAAATCGCGCGAAAAAATTCGATTGAATGCACTTTTTTGCGATTAATGGATTGGAAAATGTTTGTAGTTAGTACGTTAGTACTTTAGTATGTTTGAATGTATGTATATATGTGCGTGTGTTTGTAGTAGCAGTGCTATTTTACGCCGCTGTTGCAGTTATACGAGAATAGTACCCCAGTACTTCTCTTACCACACCGGCTAGCGGGGCCCAAGTACTATTACCAGCGAGTGAGTTAAATTGACTCTTCAAAAAATAAAAAAAAACAAAAGAAAAAAGCACACGCACACATAAGCAAACAAAAACAAATATTGTTGCACAACCGGCTTGTAACGGAAGTGGTGTGTGTAATATAAGTGGCACTACTGAAATTCGCTCGTACATGCGAATTTTGTGGCACTACGCTGCATACCTTTATTCATATAAATATTGCTGTTGAATGCCGATTGCGGTAACAGTAAATATAGCACGCTCACATTACTCGCTACTCAGCCTCATTGAGATATCTCAGAAATTCAATATGGGTTATGGCGCACCATTCGATAGCAGCAATCAAGCATCCACCCACTGCTGCCAGTAAATACACAGAGAAGCATTCGTTGGAACTTTTTGTTAAAAAATATAATTGGAAACATTCGGTTACATTTATGTTTTGTAAAATTGAATTAATTCTGGAAAAATGTAAATTATTAAAAAAATTAAAAATATAAAGAAAAAATATAAAAAATAATTAAAAGTTTTAACTTTGTAATTAGCAGATGAATTTAGATGCTTTGTTAAATTATTTTTGTTGTTGTTGTTTTTGTTTTTATTTGTGGTAGTAAAGCCCTACCAAAACAACAAAGCCACTGGAGCAGACGGACTTCCCGCCGAGCTATACAAAGCTGGACGTGTGGAGCTGGCAAGCCGCATGCATCAGCTCCTTTGCAGGATATGATGGAAATGGATGAGAGCATGCCAAGCGGATGGCACCTGAGTGTGCTGTGTCCAATACATAAGAAAGGTGATCCTGCAATCTGCTTAACATCACATACAAGGTCCTGTCGAGCGTATTGTGAGAGAATGAAGCCCATTGTCAACAAACTGATTGCGCCCTATCAGTGCGGTTTCAGACCTGGTTAGACCATCATAGACCAAATCTTCACAATACGCCAAATCCTGGCGAAAATCCATTAAAAACAACTCGACACGCACCATCTCTTCGTCGATTTCAAAGCTGCCTTTGATAGCACGGATAAAAATCACCTCTATGCCGCTATGTCTGCGTTTGGTATTCCCGCAAAACTAATACGGCTGTGTAAGATGACGTCGCGCGCTACCATAAATGCCGTCAGAAGTGGAAATAACTTCTCCAAGCCGTTCGATACCAGGCGAGGTTTCAAACAAGGCGATTCTCTATATTGTGACTTTTTCAACCTCTTGCTGGAAAAAATCATTCGCGCTGCCGAGCTGAACCGCACTGGTATTATCTTTCATACCATGCTACTAGCATATGCCGACGACATCGACAGTATCGGCGAAACCAACCACGCTGTATTCTCGGCCTACCCCAGTTTAAAGAGAGAGGCGAGCAATGTGGGTCTTGCAGTGAATGAGGATAAAACAAAGTACCTGCTGTTAAGATACAGAGAGTCTTCGCTTCTTGGACAATATATCAGTACTGACAACCAACAATTCGAAGTTGTGAAGAACTTTGTCTGCCTTGGGAGCAGTACTAATAACAGAAACGACGTCAGCCTGAAGATCAAACGGATAATAACTCTTGCCAACAGATATTCATTGGGCTCAGTAGGCAACTGAGAAGTAGAGCACTCTCTCGAAGGACTAAACTGGCACTCTAGAAAACGCTCATAATTCCCCTCCTAATATATGGCGCAGAAGCATGGACGATGTCAACAGCGGATGGAAAAGTTTTGAGAGCCTTCGAGAGAATAATTCTAAGTAAGATCGTTGTCCCCCTCTGCGTTAGTGAGGAGTATCGCGTATGGTGGAACAGCGAGTTGTATGAACTATCATATATAGGGACATGAACATAGTTAAGCGTGTAAAAATACAGTAACTACGCTGGCTTGGCCATGTCACCCGTATGAAAGAAGACGCTCCACTAAGGCGAATATGCGACATGGTACCCCAAAAAGGAAGGTGTGGAAGAGGAAGATCACATGCCCGTTGGAAAGACTTTGTGCTGAAGGACCTGTCTTCACTCGGGATTTCCACCTGGCACCAATGAGCGCAGGACAGAAAGAGCTGGCGCACCATTTTGGATTCGGCCAAAACCGACACACTGTTGTAGCGCCACATAAGTAATTAGGTTAGGTTAGGTTAGCCTGGTTGGCAATAAGCCACGCATAGACCTTTTGGTCCCTAGCGATACCACATGGAGACCGACCTCTATGAATACCTAAAGTAGACATCAAGTAGGATGTCAGCGCTTTTGGCGAATCTAAGCGGCGCTGGGAAATCCACTTTTGAACCGTCCTCCAGACCCTCAACCAATGGGGCTCCCAGGCATCTTAGTCGCGGTTTTAATAACCACCAGACATCCAGCAAATAAAACCAAACTTAATAAGGCGACAAATGAGCTAAAATTATTACATACAAAAAAAAAGGAAAGTAAACTTCGAAATTATAAGGCAAACCTGGGAACAGCATCATCTACAAATTACTCCTTATCGAAAGCAACAAAACACATTAATGGCGCTGTAACATAAACCTCCCATTAAAACAGAAGCCGACACATGGGCAGAAACAAGCAAAGAAAAAGCCAATACCCTAGTCAAACACTTCTTAGACACATTTACAAGCGAAATGGATAATCAAAAGATTAACATTAAATCTGATAACATAATAAACGTTCCGCAAATCAAAACAAGAAAGAACACCATAAGCCAAATTAATAATCAAATAAGAGAGCTAAACGATAAAAAAGCTCCAGGATATGATCTAATAAATGAAAAAATTTTAAAACAGTTACCTGAAATAGCATTGCACTTATTTAATTGCATGTTAGAGACTAAATACTTCTCACAACTATGGAAAATTGCTCAAATTACCGCCATACCCAAACCAGTAAATATGCCACCAAAACTGCCTCATATCGACCCATCAGCTTATTGCCAATACTTTCAAAAGTGTTTGAAAAAATATTGTTCGGCCGACTAGAACCAATTTTCACAGCAAAAAAAGTGATACCAAGCCATCAATTCGGATTTAGACGGCAACACTCAACAGTCCAACAAATCCACAGGGTTACTAACAAAATATACTTAACGATATGAATGACAAAAAATATTGTGTAGTTGTATACCTGGACATTGCAAAAGCCTTTTAAAAGATTGGCATAAAGGACTTTTGCATAAGCTCAAACGAATCTTTCCACAAAACTACTTTGAACTTTTGAAGAGCTACATAACTGATGAAAAATTTTATATAAGATATCAAGACGAATATTCCGATATCCTACCAATGACAGCTGGGGTACCGCAAGGTAGTGTCCTCTTTTATATCTAATATACACCGCAGATGTGCCAACTCCGACAACAGATACATACATTTCAATTCAACCGGGCTATTCGGGTCATGTTCTTCGATTTCGATGAAACTTAAATATGTTGCTCTCTGGTCAAAATAATGAGACACGTATTTTTTTGTTCGCCCGAAAAAAATTTTTTTCAAGCTTTATCGGCAATCTTGTTTTTCGGCTCAAACTCGATTTTTTTTAATTATATAAGAAACAATTTTTTTTAAACGCCCATAACTTAGTCAAATATGAACCGATTTTAATAATTCTGGATTCAAAATGATCGTAATTACTTACACGAGCGACTTCATGAAGAAACAATTGCAAAAAAGTAGTTAAAAATTTTTTATTTAGCAAAAAAGAAAAAAAATTGAATTTTTTTCGAAATTCAATATTTCAAAAAGTGTATATTTTTTTTATAACTTTTTCCAAATCAAGAGGACACCTCAAACTTCAATTAAGCTGAATGCCCAGTAGCTAAAATGAGTTGCTATTCAGTAATGAATTTTTGAATAAAAAACCTGTTTCGCACTTTTTGTTTTTTGCAAAATAAAAAATTTTCAACTACGTTTTTGCAACTGTTTCTACATGAAATCGCTCGTGTAAGTACTGACGATTATTTTGAACCCAAAATTATTAAAATTGGTTCATTTTTGAAAAAAAAAATTTCTTATATTATTAAAAAAAATCGAGTTTGAGCCGAAAAACAAAATTGCCGATAACTCTTGAAAAAATTTTTTTTCGGACGAACAAAAAAATACGTGTCTCATTATTTTGACCAGAGAGCAACATATTTAAGTTTCATCGAAATCGAAGAACATGACCCGAATAGCCCGGTTGAATTGAAATGGAAAGCATCAGCAACGTTCGTGGATGATACTATATTAATGGCATCAAACAATGACGAGAAACTGGCACTTCAAAAATTAATAAACAATACAGTAAATTGGTTTGACGATTGGGGTATAGAAGTTAATAAAGATAAAACTATACAAGTTATATATACAAATGAAAAGACATCAAAATATAATCTTACTTTAAAAAACAACAAAATAAAAATCTGCCCATACAGCAAAGTTTCTTAGAATCACTATTGAGGAAAAACTAACATGGAAGCAGTATATCATTAACAAAAGAAATCCAATTAAGAATAAGTACCAGCAATTAAGTTGGCTAATCGGACGAGCATCAAAACTATCGCTCTATAATAATGTGACTATATACAAAACAGTTATTACTCCTATCTGGAAATATGGAATAGAAATATGGGAAACGACTAAAAACACAAATCTTCAGCTCATACAGCGAACACAATCCACAATATTATGAAATATAACAAATGCTGGTTGGTTTATTTCCAATGAAGTCATACATCATGACTTAAACGTATACACAATCCAAGAAACAATCACAAAATGTAGCACTAAGCATATACAGCGACTGTCAGTCCAACAAAACGAACAAATACGTAAAATAGTACCGGCGGCAGTGTAATTACAAAAACAAAAAAAAAAAAACAAAAAAAAACATAATAATAATTTACACATTCTTCTTACATTAGTAAAAGAGCATAATTGGCCGTACTAGGTGGACAGCACTCGAAAAACGGTGTAGAGTAGCCACAATTGATCGAGTCCAAAGAACAGTCTGCCTCCTGATAACAGGATGCTTAAGTACAACACCTACTAAGGCTCTAAATACGTTGCTTCACTTGTTCCCTATCGATCTGGCTGGCAAAGCGATTGCACCGGAAGCAGCGACACGCATGAATGCCATATCGAAACGGAATAAGTATATTGGCCATTCGGCCATACTGAACAGGAACACTGTTATCTCTTCCGACATAGACTATCATGTAAGTCTTCCATCACCACCCTTGCTATTCTCCTGTTCACTCCCAACTAGGGAAGAATGGAAGACAAATCTAACCGAAATCGATGGCCCTCTGATTATATATACAGATGGTTCAAAACAAGACGGTAAAGTGGGATTTGGAATCTTTTCCAATTCCCCTCACATCAATCTATCATTTAGATTGCCCGACTACTGTAGCGTATTCCAAGCGGAAGTATGCGCCATCTGGTATGCTGCGAAAACTATCTTAGAAAAGAGAATATCACTAGAAGATATCCGCTTTTTCACTAACGGTCAAGCGGCCGTTCGAGCACACAGCTCCTTTTATACCCACTCAGATGTGGTGCGATCCTGTCTCTTATCTCTTAACCAGATAAGTGTTCAGAATTCTGTCCAAGTTATCTGGATACCGGGTCACAATGAATTCGAAGGTAACTGCAAAGCTGATGAGCTCGCAAGAGCTGGAGCTGCGCAATCAAATGTCAGTAACTTACCCACAATCCACATTCCGCTCTCAACATGTAAAACGATCATTGATCGAGAATTTCACAGCATTGCTGATCGGAGGTGGCGAGTGGAAACTACTTGCGTTACGACCAGACAAATCTGGCCATCCTACAATCTGAAACAGACAGGAACCCTTATAAGTCTTTCGAAACACGAACTAAGGCATAAAATATCTCTTATCACCGGCCAATGCTATTTGGGCACTCACGCACGTCGGCTCGGGGTTCTTCAAAACGAACTGTGCAGATACTGCGAGGACGAAGATGAAGAAGTATCGAGCAGACATTTGCTGTGCAGTTGTCCCGGTCTAGCCAGAAGTCGACTCGCTCTTCTAGGCTCTCCAACAATTGACAACCTTTCACTACTCTCGGACCTGAAAATCGAATCTCTCATCAAATTCTCGAAACGAATTAATATCTTTGACCAAAATCTATAATAAAAATCTCGGTTAGGTGGTTGAAATCATATAATATAATGAGCTCTAGGGCAACACAACGGACCCAACTTGCAGTCTATGTGGCACTCCGATGCGGGGTCACCCTTAAACCAACCAACCAACCATAATAGGCCCTAATTGTACAAAAATTACATATTGTTAATATATAACAGACTGTAATAAATAAAGGGGATATAAAAAAAATATATGCCTGATAAGGAAAACAGAGTCATTTTTATAAATTTGTATTATTAACTAACCCTTTAAAGTATTTTTAAAAGGGAACTAACCACCAAGGACTCACCTCTTCCTTGTTTCAGACACAACTCAGCGTCACTCAAAAAACTTCTAAAAACAATATCTGCACTGTTTGCAACAAAGGAATAGACGCTTCGATATGTGCGCATGTATGCCCCCTTCCTCCCCTTGCACTGGCCACTACGTATGAGTACATTATTTATTCCGCATCGTTGGGAACTAACTTTACCAGTTCCCAACGATTACTCTCGGTGCTGCTTTATAGCAACCAGCCACCTGCAATCTGCAATCTGCAATTTGCAATCGACAATCGCAGCGTTCAGAGTCATTCGTTAGCAAAAATATGCCCTCAAAATAGAGTACAACTGCTAAAAAAACAAAAGCAAGAAAATATAAAAAACAAAAACAATCACAAGCAAAAATACACACAAAAAAGTACAAAGAAAAATACAAAAGTAAAACACAAAAAACAACAACAACACTACATGCACCACCAGCTGTGCGGCACTAGGCAATACTCGTAAATCTCGCTGTCAACATGCTCAGCGGCGGTTGCCCCCAAAATTCATGGATTTTTAGTACAATTTTATTTACCAAACAACAACATTGCGGTGCAATGATTTTTTATGATCGCCACCATTCAAGCGCATAGCATTTCGATGAAGTTATTTGATAGTAATAAATGTTATACGTGCAACGGCACATAAATACAGCCGCTAGCATATCTGCAGAAAGGCAGGTGCATGTTGCACACACACACAAACACGCCCATGCATAAACGTATACAGACGTTTGCGGATGCAGCCTTCACACTTTGCATTGCGGAAATGGTAACTGAAACCGAAAAGAGGCAGAATTATTTTAGTTTCCTGTTTTCGTGGGACTGTATGTATGTATGTGTGTACTACATACATCGCCTACACATACATATATATGGTATATGCATTTTACTTACTTACACATAAGCATTTCGTTGCGAACTTTTTCCAAGCGTAGTTGTTTAACCACCGGCGCCGTTAAACAAAAATGTGCACTTATACATGAGGAGTTCACATTTTTATATATATTCATACATGTATGTGTGTATGTATGTGCATTTACATAGCTGCATATGTATGTGGATTTTTTTAAAGTGGGTCATGGTGTTTTGCCGCGGTAATCAAAATCGGATATCAACTTCAATTGCAAGTGGGTTCAAGCGGCACACATACAAATGCACCGACATGTATTTATATTGGATAAGTGCTTTTAGCTGTGTTTTTTCTTCCCCATACATACACACACCCACACACACACACACACAACTACATACATATAGCTTTGAAGGCTCATTCAAGAGCAATCGCTGCAAAAGTTTAACGCGAAATCGTTTACCAAAATCGCTTTTTTCCCATCGAAATTCAAAATGGAAAAGTTTATGTGGGTACGTACGTAGGCGCATGAGTGGATGACTCGGTTGAATTTATGTAGATTTCGACTGTTCGCCAGTTAAGTGCTACATGTGCTCTGGCAAGTATTTTGAACAGTTTTGGATTTTCGACAACAAAAAACACATGCCAACATTTAGGCTTATCGGCTTTCATAAATTGTGCGCACAAGTGGCTCTTCAGAAATTTTGAATTCAATACATTAAAACTAGAGCTCAGATAGAGGGAGAGCTCAGTGAGGAGAAATTAAATAGCTGAACACTGCGAACGGGTTACTAATCCCGAAAGGAGGGAAGTTGTGTTGCGTCAGCTCAGCGGCAGGTCACACACATCGTTGGTGGCTCGTCAACAGGTTCGAGAGCAGGGTTGGGCATAATGCACTACAAAATGGATGCAATACGCGCTTGACTATCACTACTTCTTCAGTGGTTGTTTAAACACGAATTTCATTATCACTGAATATTTGGTGATAGTAAAAAAAAATTTAATATCACTAAACTTTTACTGATAGTGAAAATAAACCTGCATTACAACTAAACCTGGTAGTGGTAGTGGAAAAAAATTTCACAACCATTAAATATTTAGTGACAGTGAAAATCTTTAGTGATAATTAACATTTTTAAGTACCATAAAGAAGAAAAGTTTATATAAGGTTGTCAAAATAGTCTTGCGGTATTTCCGCAAGCTTGTCTTTGCAAGCGCGTAGTTCTAGTTGTATTCGTCGCATCGGTTCACGCTAGAGCTTTTTGGAAAGCTCTTTTCACGTGCTAACACATGTTTTATTAATTGTTGTTTGCTTTTAGTCGTTCGTGAGTTATAGCGTCGCAAACATGGAGCAAAATAAAGAGAAAATACGGCATATTTTACAGTACTCTACGATAAAGGCTAAAATGCATCTCATGCTGCGAATAAAATTTGTGCAGTTTATGGACCCGATACAGTTTCCATTTCCACCGCACAACGATGGTTTCAACGTTTTCGTTCTGGTGCAGAGGTGATCGAAGATGCGCCACGGTCCGGAAGGCCTGTGGTCGAAAATTGCGATAAAATCGCTGAATTGATCGAAAGAGACCGGCATAGTAGCAGCCGTAGCATCGGCCAAGAGCTGGGCATGAGTCATCAAACCGTTATAAACCATTTGAAGAAGCTTGGATTCAAAAAGAAGCTCGATGTATGGGTGCCACACGACTTGACGCAAAAAAACATTTTTGCCCGTATGGATGCATGCGAATCGCTTCTGAATCGCAACAAAATCGACCCGTTTTTGAAGCGGATGGTGACTGGCGATGAAAAGTGGGTCACTTACGACAACGGGAAGCGCAAACGGTCGTGGTCGAAAAGCGGTGAAGCTGCCTAGACGGTGGCCAAGCCTGGATTGACGGCCAGGAAGTTTCTTCTGTGTGTTTGGTGGGATTGGCAGGGAATCATCCACTATGAGCTGCTCCCCTCTGGCCAAACGCTCAATTCGGACCTGTACTGCCAACAACTGGACCGCTTGAATGCAGCACTCATGCAGAAGAGGCCATCTTTGATCAACAGAGGCCAAATTGTCATCCATCAGGACAACGCCAGGCCACACACATCTTTGGTGACGCGCCAGAAGCTCCGGGAGCTCGGATGGGAGGTTCTTTTGCATCCACCGTATAGTCCGGATCTCACACCAAGTGATTACCACCTATTTCTGTCCATGGCGAACGAGCTTGGTAGTCGGAAGTTGTCCACAAGAGAGTCCTGTGAAAATTGGCTCTCCGAGTTTTTTGACAATAGGGAAGCGAGCTTCTATAAGAGGGGCATTATGAAGTTGGCATCTCGTTGGGAACTCGTCATCGAACAAAACGGCGTATATTTGACTTAAATCGCATTATTATAACCAATTTTATGAACAATTGAAAATTCAATAAAAATACCGCAAAACTTTTTGGCCAACCTTTTATAAAGTCCAATGTCCGGGAATCCACCCCAGAAAGTAACTTCAGTTAATAGGCTGGCGCGTGATTACCATAACCGTCTGTGCGCAGAAACAATGACAATTATATAAATACAGAATTTATATATAGGTAATAAATACAGGGTGCCTACGGTATTTGAGAACATACATCTTTGTGGCTATAACTTTCGGAAATCATTATTTTTCTTTATGCTCTTTCTCAGACAAGATATGTAGGACTACAACTTAACTCAAGAAGTGAGGAGGCATGCTGCTCTCGTCGCTACAAGTGCAAAACACACCGATTTAGAAGTCCCTAATTTTCCAAGTCGCCCGTTCACTCATTCATAAGGTTCGCCTTGAAATTTAAGCCTTAGGTAGCGATGCAGACTCTGTTGCAAAACGCAAAAAACACGAGGAACGTTCTGATACTATTCGATCTGCAGATTTTTTTCAACATGTGCAAGCGATCATTGATGAGGATCCTTCAAAATCAATGAGTGGCCTTGGAAGGGAACTTAATGTTTCTGAGGTTTTTATCCGTAAAGCTGTATATGAAGCTCTCTGGTAGAAGCCCTACGTTATGCGCAGAATACAGCTTAAGTTGGAGCAAACCCGAGAACAGCGGTGTTGTCCGATCAAAACGACTTCTAAACAAAATTATAAACGCCCGACATGCTAGGGTTTTTTGACCAAAAAATTTCCCAATACCAAAAGGCACGCAGCTAAAAAAACAGATGGCTATGCTCCAGCTCTACCGAGGTTCCTATTGCTTCCAGCCACTGTTATGGTTTTAGATGTTGTGAGCAAGAAAGGGCATGTCATGCCGCCACACTTCCTTACTCAATAACTTCGATTGACTTAGCTGCATACATCGAGGTTCTAAAGATATTAGTAAATCTTTGAATGCTGGTGTATGCGGTGGCAGCCCATACATACCCATATTTCAGCAAAGCGTCTGCTCCTTTACACAAAGCAATGGCGACAGGTATAACCTAAAAAACAGCGAGGAGGAAATGCTAACAAAGAATTTGTCTTAAATTTTGTGTTTTGAATGGAATTTCGTCTCTCCCGAATCATTGAGAATGTTGCAGAAAGCTTATGGCGAGTGTGCTTGATCAAAAACACGGGTCTACCAGTGGTATAAGGCTTTTACAGAGGGCTGAGAAGTCGTGGAAGATTTGCCCCGATCTAGTCGCACATCAATGTCTCCAACGGATGAAAACGTCTATAAAGTCAAGAAAAGCTGGAAAACCATCATTTAAGTTTGAGGGAGGTAGCTCGTGACCTTAGTGTGTCTCACGAATCAATTTGTAACATTTTACACCATCAATTGGGCATGAGACGAGTGGCTGCTTCACTCGTTCCAAGAGAGTTGAAGGGAATTTTTTCGCATTTTTATAGATCTCGTACAAAGTATGAATCTCTGATTTACATAGTAGATATAAGGAGTTGTTGCATGTGAAATGAACGACACTAAACAAATTAAAATTAAAAACCAAAAAAAAAAATAGTCATAACTGGTGAAAATATCGCATTTCTAATTCGCCATCAACGGGTGTAAGTCAAAGGTCAATTTGTTTACTAACATAGTTGCAATTTTGACGTTAATTCTATTATGACTCTCTGGAAAGAGAACGAATTATGTATCTTGAAGAGCGCACGCCAAATGCCATTTCCGACGATAAAATTTTTCATTTTGAGCAATTCGTAAACTCTCAAAAAGATAGGGTTTATTTGAACGACCGTTTGTATGAGAATTTGAGTCATCGATTGGCCACCTAAAGACACCACCCGCCACAGGTAATGGTTGGAGCCGCTGTAACCGCAGATGGGCACTCTCCAATCGTTTTGATCGAGCCTAGTGTTAAGGGTAAATGTGAAATATTATCGGAAAAGTATTCAGGAGATTTCTTTGAAGCCGTGGACAGACAAACATTTCGGTGGCAGACCATAGACGTTTCAACAGAACCCGACGCCGTCTCACAAAGCTCGAGTGAACCAAGAATGACTAAAAAGCAACGTTCCGAACTTCATAACGTCCGCATAATGACTCTGAAATTGCCAAGACGCCAATGCGATTGCGATGGATTATTCTCTTTGGGCCATTTTGGAGAGCACAGTCAGAACTAAAAGATTCACCAGTCGCGAGGCGCTGAAAAAAATCATTGTGCGCGAGTGAGCCAAAATACCTGCAAGTCACATTCGGGCAGCTTACGATTCGTTTCTAAACCGTCTCAAGGCCATAGTGAAGGCAAAAGGAGGTCATATCGAGCAAAAGTAAATTGATTCTTAATTTTGCATTATTTTCACAAATTTTTTACTTTGAATTGAATAAAAGTAATTTTTCAAACTAAATGTATGGGCTCTTTAATTGGCTACACTTTGAGTGTGTATAAGGTTGGCCAAAAAGTTTTGCGGTATTTTTATTGAATTTTCAATTGTTCATAAAATTGGTTATAATAATGCGATTTAAGTCAAATATACGCCGTTTTGTTCGATGACGAGTTCCCAACGAGATGCCAACTTCATAATGCCCTTCTTATAGAAGCTCGCTTCCCTATTGTCAAAAAACTCGGAGAGCCAATTTTCACAGGACTCTCTTGTGGACAACTTCCGACTACCAAGCTCGTTCGCCATGGACAGAAATAGGTGGTAATCACTTGGTGCGAGATCCGGACTATACGGTGGATGCAAAAGAACCTCCCATGCGAGCTCCCGGAGCTTCTGGCGCGTCACCAAAGATGTGTGTGGCCTGGCGTTGTCTTGATGGATGACAATTTGGCCTCTGTTGATCAAAGATGGCCTCTTCTGCATGAGTGCTGCATTCAAGCGGTCCAGTTGTTGGCAGTACAGGTCCGAATTGAGCGTTTGGCCAGAGGGGAGTAGCTCATAGTGGATGATTCCCTGCCAATCCCACCAAACACACAGAAGAAACTTCCTGGCCGTCAATCCAGGCTTGGCCACCGTCTAGGCAGCTTCACCGCTTTTCGACCACGACCGTTTGCGCTTCACGTTGTCGTAAGTGACCCACTTTTCATCGCCAGTCACCATCCGCTTCAAAAACGGGTCGATTTTGTTGCGATTCAGAAGCGATTCGCATGCATCCATACGGGCAAAAATGTTTTTTTGCGTCAAGTCGTGTGGCACCCATACATCGAGCTTCTTTTTGAATCCAAGCTTCTTCAAATGGTTTATAACGGTTTGATGACTCATGCCCAGCTCTTGGCCGATGCTACGGCTGCTACTATGCCGGTCTCTTTCGATCAATTCAGCGATTTTATCGCAATTTTCGACCACAGGCCTTCCGGACCGTGGCGCATCTTCGATCACCTCTGCACCAGAACGAAAACGTTGAAACCATCGTTGTGCGGTGGAAATGGAAACTGTATCGGGTCCATAAACTGCACAAATTTTATTCGCAGCATGAGATGCATTTTAGCCTTTATCGTAGTAGTACTGTAAAATATGCCGTATTTTCTCTTTATTTTGCTCCATGTTTGCGACGCTATAACTCACGAACGACTAAAAGCAAACAACAATTAATAAAACATGTGTTAGCACGTGAAAAGAGCTTTCCAAAAAGCTCTAGCGTGAACCGATGCGACGAATACAACTAGAACTACGCGCTTGCAAAGACTTTTTGGCCAACCTTTATTCAAAAATAGGCTCTGATATGAATTCGCATTGAATTTACTGGATTAAAATTACGTGTACTGAGTCATCTCGGGTGGTGGCAACACGCGCTGACTCGAATATTTTCCTTGGCGCTACGTGAAATCGGTGATCTAAGCTTACAATTCTCAAACAATTGAAGGCAAGCTAACTCACGTGCATCATAAAATTGAGCACTATTTAAGCAAGGATGCACCACAGATATTATATTTCACCAATAATGCCATTAAACAAACAAATTCCAAAAACCAAAACAATTTGCAAAAACGAAAAAAATTTTGGTTAATCACATTCAATTTTTTGTTTTATTTAATTTCAAAGCTCAAGCGTTCTTACTGAAAGCCCCTATACATTCCATTGTAAATTCATTTATAATTTAGAATTCCTTTAGTTTTTCTAAGAAAAATGTTTCATGCACTTTTCCTTTATAACAATTACCGATATGTTTTTTATTTATTTTTATTTATTTCTGAATTTTCTTTTGACGCTTTTGATTAATTCACATTTATTTTGTCTAATAATTACACATTTTCTTTGCTTTACTGCTATTTGATTTTTATAAATCACTTTTTCTTTGTTGTTTTTTTTTTTTTTTTTGAATTTATTTTCTACGATAACCAATTAATTAAATACTTATTGATACATCTGTTATCTGTTATCGCACAAATTTTGATTTATAGATACATTGCAATTGAAACGAAATGTGGCTTAAAATAGACACTAATTCATTCAGATTTGTTTGTATTAACTTCTGGCAAAAGTTTTTATGGAATGCTAAGTATTTAATTTATCGCAAATGCACTTCAATTCCATTCAGGACTTTATATGCAATCCAAAGGACTGATTTATTTGTATATCACACATACAAATGCTTGTCTCCCTGAGCATAAGACAAATAATGTATTAACTCTTTGAATCAAAGCAATTTTTGTGCAACTTTTGAGAGAAGTACAATGGAATTTATTACGATTATTTATTAAGAATATTTTATTTGCTTTACTCTAAGCTGAGATAGTTTTAGTGTTTTCACTGTATTAAATCATTTAAATTACAAGAAATGAATCCTTAATTATTGCTTTAACATTTTTCCTAAAATCAGTAATTGCCTCTAATCCTTAAGCTTGAGAGAAATTACACTATACAACAGAATGTCTGATGAGTGGGTTATGACACATGATCTTAGTCCAGTTTTTTGTGAGGATTTCAAATCTTTAACTGAAATTTCAGTATCAGCTCTTGTTAAAAAATATTTGGCACACATGTCTGTTTATAAAAAAACAGTAATATTTAATAATAATCAAATTTCATCTAGTTTTTAAGTTGAAAAAAACTTTCTTTTCTTTGATTTTCTTTTTGAAGCAGACGTTAGAGAGCTTTTCTGAATGCTCCAATAATAGTCAACCCTCATGTGTTCGTTCCAGTAGCCTTGTTAGCGTTTCTCCATCGTACGATGGTTCAGGTGGAATCGCTCTCCTTGTTCTTCACTAAGATCCCCGAGATTGGCAGGGAAATAGTCGATGTGTTATGAAGAAGGTGTTATGACGCTCACTTTGAAAGTGACTCATTAGTTTTTCGACGTTTTAGAAATAATCAAAACTTTTTTTACGATTTTCACGATCTCTGTCATAACGTCCGTAAAATTTAAGTTTTTGATTAAAGATCTTATCTGTTGACCATCAAAAATTCCCGTTTTTATTTTTTCTGCCCTTAGTTTTGGAAACTTTTTTGATAGAAAAAGGCAACAATTTCCGTTTTTGTCAAAATCTTTTACAAATCGCTTTATAAGCCCTAGTTTTTTGTGTAAATGGGAGTAAAATTATTAATCAAGGGATCATGATACTAGAGGTGGATGTATCACAATCAGTTGACAGGGAACTAGCTCTTCCCCAGTAGGCCAGTCTTTTTTAATCTAATGTTGTGGTTTAGCTCTGCTGTCCCACAGAAAAAGAAAACAGGAATAGTACTTTGTGTAACAACTTTGTTGGGCTAGACGGAAGTTTCCCATTTTTAAATCGACACATACATGGTAGTTGAAAAGTTTAGTGCCTTAGAAAAATGGTTTTTTGTTCTTAACTACTCCTGATTGAAAATGTCATTTTCTCTGTAAAATCAACCTCAGTTCTATTTGAATGCAATCCTTATTGGGAAAATTCTGAAATTTTTTTTGTCCGGGAATTACTACTACATTGTCCTTATGAGTTACTACTAAAGATCCATTGGAGGAAATGAGATGAAAATATAATTGCGTTCACAACAGTACGAAAAAATGGAAATATTTTACTTTGATCAAAACTGATTTGATTTTGCTATATCACTTCCACAAATAATGAAAAGCAATCACTTGAACATTTGTTTTTTTTTTTTGACGACTATTTGTTTACGGACCTCGACACGAGGTTTGTTGCTTGTTGCGTTATTGCTAGAAAGACACCAGCGGACATCCATGCGATGGAGCTGTATCGCCTATATGGTATGAAAGGAGCGAAACCGACAGTAGCAAATAAGGCCGCAGAAAGAACGCGATCGATGACCGAATGGCAAAGAAAATTGGATAAATCCACCAAAGGCCGGTGGACATACAAACTCACACCAAATCTCGAAGGGGGGATGAACAGGAAGCATGGCGTTATCGACTACTACCGAGCTTAGTTACAAACCGGACACGCCTGCTTCCTGGAATACCTACACCATTTTAAACTGGCTCACAGCCCTTTTTGCCCCAGTTGCTCGAATACAGTAGAGACCGTAGAACATATAGCATTCCACTGCAAGCATTTCAGTGAAGAGCGAGAAGTGCTGAAGAAGGCATTCGAACATCCGCCAGCTCACACACGATTCGCCCGGGATATGTGCTCGACTATCGCTAAATGGGACGCCGTGAAAACAATCGCGGCTGCAGGTGCGATGAAGTGCAACCATATTAGCTGGGAGAGGAAAGTTTAGAAGGTAAGTCAGAATGTGAAAGTTTTGAAGGAAAAAAAAAGAAAAAAAACCGTATATATTATTTTTCGCTCCCTACAGTAACAAACAGAACACAAAATAATAATTTGTGAGTGTCGGACTATTGCACATTCTTCGCTGTTTCATTCATCCCACAACAGTTTTTGAACGCAGTTAGGGGCGTGGATACTATCAATGGCGTAAAATCTCCATACGCGCACAGGAGCGGTATCTGAACGCAGGAACTTAGACATAATCTCGGATCAACCTTGAAGAAATGCTAACACAGTCCCAGGGTATAAATCAGCCGAGAAGGAGATATGCTGCAGTATTAATAGGAGCATGCCCCACATGCCATTGGTGCGATGGCCCATTTGATAATATTTTTGACACTTTGATTTCAACCTCCTTACAAACAAACAAAAACCAAAAAAAAAATGTCAAAGCGGTTATCCACTATGGGACGCACTTAGGCTCATAGCCCATTGTGATACCACATGGGAAACTTGTCTATATCTCTTCTAAAACCAGTGGGTGTATTTCAAAAATTTTAGAAGATTCCTGATTTCTACAGTACAAAATTATTCTACAAAAAATGGTAGAGCAAGACAATGGCACAGGTTCTGTGAGATCGTTTCTTCCTCTTTCTCTTTCGCAAAAGCTGTCTTGCAGAAGTGATGTGGTTGCACGCCCATCATCTCGGGTTGGTTATTAGGCAGTGCCCCGTTAAAATGGAAATCAATGTACTAAGACTGTACGTACAGGTGGTTTCATTATGCTATCTTCCATTCGCTGCTCCTACTATTTCCTCAAAAATAAGTAGCTTACAAGTCTGTCAGGATATGCCTATGTCACTGTCTATGTACTCCCCAGTCAACTTGTTGCCTAGTCGCCCTAGCTCATCGGCCCCGCAGTTCCGCTCAATGTCACAATGGCCAGAAACCTATGTTGCCTTTAGAGGTAATGACGCAGCCATCTCGTTAAAAGCTTGTGCGGCTTGGCTACCTTGGATCTTGTCAACTGCTTTGTGAGGGATTTTATCGCCGTCTGATTAACAGCGAATATCCGAATATCGCACCACACTGTACCAGTGTCACAGCTTTTATTGTTGACCCAACCTCAGCCTGAAAGATACCTTAGTACTTCGGACTACCTCCTTAATTATTGGGTAAGCTTCCGCCCTCGTAAAAGAGGTTTCGCTGCTGATACTATTCTTTTGTAACTGATACTATTCTATTGTACTATTCTAGTAACACTGCTGATTTGAAGGTGTATATGTGGGGCCTCGATCACAGTAGTAGACATTTGTTTGAAGCGTAAAGATCATTTTTGATCTGGTGACAAAAATGTATACATACGTTCGTCCTGAAAAACCAGCATTTGCGGGAAGTCATGCCAATAAATCATTATTATCTTTTAAGGAAAAATGCAGCTGAGACGAGTCGTATTTTTCACGCGATAGGAATGGACCAGAAAGTGGGTAACTAGGTGCCACAGAAATTGAAGGACAGGGATCCCGATTGACTTTTGGTGGCGTAAGGAGTGCTTCTTGAACGCCAGAAAAGAAGAGGTTTTCTGCCTCGCATCGTCACTGGGGATGAAAAATGGATCTAAATATTATGATAACCCTAAGCGTCGAAAATGTTGGAGCCCATCAGGTGAACCAGGTTCATCGATAGCGAAAAAAAATATTCATGCCTCAAAGGTTATGTTGTGCATCTGGTGGGATCAGAAAGGCGTCAGGGTGTCATCTATTTTGAAGTCCTTAAACCATATGAAACCATCACTGGCGATCGTTACCGACTGCAGATAATGCGTTTGAATAGAGATCTCAAATAAAAGCGGCCGGAATGGGCAGTAGACATGACATACTGATTTTGCTGCATGACAACGTCGGGACACACGTTGGTAAATCGGTCCAGAAATATACATTTTTTGACGTGATAACGTCTTATAATTCGATTTAGCTGGCTGCACGCACGAAAAAATGTGTCGTCATCTTGCTCAATTGTCGTTACCTTGCTTGAACTACAAGCGAAAGCGTGGAACGAACGACAAAGAGCACAATCGGCCCCCGCGTTCGGCAACGTTCGACATCTGGGTCTCCTACTTGAGCGAACGTATATATGTATGTATGTATATGTATGTATATGCGCATTTGTATATAAATTCACATACTTGTATTTGCATATGGCTTCTTCCTGTGTGCATGGTAATGAACAATTTCTCTGTTGAGAATAGGACGATGATAGAAAAAGTAGGAAATGAAAGGGAGTGTTTCGAGTGTAAAGTGTCTTGAAAAAGGCAAATCGATGATGTTGCCTCTTAGTGTTGTTGACTTATTAACGTCTGATGCACAATCGAAATTGAACATACCTTTCATGAATTTGATAAATGTTTCGTCATTTTTCACGTTTGTGTAAATGTAACTTGACCTATTCCATTGCAATTCCATTTACCTCCTCCTCTATATCCATACAAAATATCTATCAAACAAATAAAATTAAAATTTTGTTTTGAAAAATGCCACCATTCCATCAGTATTTTCTTATGACGTTGTCGCGTTAAACTATCACCAGTTAATCGACTTTACAGACAACCTCTTTTTTCCTTGTTTACTCCACTCGGGACCATAGGGCGTCGACTCAGTCTTGCGTTGGTTTCGTTAATCTATTTTTGCTTTCTGGTAGGGCAGGTGATTAGCCTGCCGCTATCAGTCCTAAGTAGTGGGAGTGCCCCCCTGTCGTTGCTTAGGAAGAAATATTTATTCTTGCCCCACCTGCCATATTGCCCCACACATTCACCTTCGGATTACCATCTGTTTTGATGAATACAGTCAGCCCGTATTGAAGAAGGGATCACTTCATACGAGAGCCTCGCAAACTGGCTGAATGAATGGATCAAATCAAAAGAACTCGAATTTTCCTTCAGAGGTATTCGCATGCTGTCTAAAAGTTGGAGAAAAGTTATAGCTTACAATGGCACCTATTTCTCATAATATCATGTATCATTTAATTGTGTAAATTAGTGATGGGCAAACTCAGCACATTTGCACTGTGCAGCAGCGTGTGCTTCTGCGAGCTAAAAGTGCTAGGTGAAGGGGGATAACAAAGCACAGGGAAGAAACAGAAAAATTGAGCGAGTTGTGTCTGTGTTTGTATCCTGAATGGGAGAGCAATTATTCATGAATTCTTACCAGGGATGACAACTTTTAACTTCATATCAAAAAATTTCTAAAAAATTTTGTTTTTTGGTAGATTTTTCTTCAACAACTAAATTAAATACATATTGCACTTTCTATTATAATAATGAATTAAGATAATAAACAACAATAGACATGCAATAAAATATTTCAAAAGTTCGCGTAATACTGTTTTTTAATTGCTAGATGTAAAGAAGATTAAGGCCTCTGAAAATATTTCATTTGAGACTAAATTAAAATCTTACATATTGGAAAGCAATGACAGGTAAATCTTCAATAATATTGATCACTGCATATACTGACGAATCTGTAAATTATGCACACTTATCCTTTGATTACTTAAATGGTTTTTGAGTTCGGATATATTTTTTTAAATTGATGTTTTTTATATTGAGCTAAGAAATCCAGATTTTCAAGCTTTTTAGCAATTACTTTATAGAACTGCAAACTCTCTTTAGCTACCGAAGTTTGTTAAATGTTTTAGAATTTTTAGCTACTGAATGATACCATTTTTTCTTTTATTTGTCATAAAAAATGGACGTGATTGACAACTAATTTCGTCCATCTAAATCCAATACACTCTGATATGCACAACTGCGTATAAAAATAAACAACCAAGAGTATATACATACGTATATAAATTATAAATAATAAAATCCACAATGCCCAAAATTGATTCCCACATTTAACAACTGCGGCAACTCTTACTCATAAGTTTTGACATTTCATAAATAAAATCCGTTTTTTCGTAATTTCTGGACTTTTTGACGATATTTTTTGAGACCGTAAGTTACGTAAGTTATTGCCGCATAAAAAACCACTAATATTAAGTGTATTTGTATGGTGTGGATGCAGTGAAAATGCTGAAAATTCTATTTAAAAATTTGAAACGGTGAGCGTCAAAACAAAGTGCACAGTGTTCAACTGCCGACAAAAACATAAATTTATTTCTAATGTGTAAGTGAAAATTGGTGAAGTCTTGTATATTAAAAGCAGTAGGAATTTTGTCTCCTTCAGAATTACCTAAATATGAGGGTATGTGCTTATCTCGTAATACTATAAGCAGACGAGTGTGTGAAGTGTGAAGGTTGTCAGAAATACCGTTGATTTTCGAAAAGTGTTGGCTTAAACCAAGCTAAGCTTTCAAAAAAAACTTAACAAACATTAAACATACAAAATAAAAATTTTCCAATCTAGCAACAAATCATGTTTCCTATTTTATTGTCCATGAGTGTGTTTTTATAAACATGCCCTATTTTTGAACATACTACTGGATTTCATAGGAAGAAAAAGGAAAATGTTTTCCTGAGCTTGTTGACGCAGAATGGATATGCGACTTAGCCTTTATCACGGATGTAACACAACATTTGAATGCTTTAAGTTTTTCTCTAATGGGAAGACAAAAACTTATTTTTAATATGAATGACGACTTCAAGCGTTTAAAAAAAAAAATTATTATGGTTCGACAGTTAAAGGAAAAATGCTTCGATTTTTTCCCGTGCTTACAAACACTTACTGAAAGCCAAGACGTAGACGTAACAAAGTATATGGCAGGACTTGAAAACCTCGAAAAAAAGTTTCAGGAACGATTTGCTGAGTTGCGTACAATAAAATCAGTTATGAAAAGCTTTCTTTCGAAAATAGTTTATTTTAAATGTTGAAAAAAATATTTCGAAATAATAACTATTTATTTGAAATTAAAAAATGTGTATGTACTTTGTCATACTGTGCGCATTGCCATATGCGTCAGATTTGAATATGAGAGCAAGTAAGTACTCACCAAGAATACCCACTCTACTAAGATAATTTCCTCAATGTTTTTTGAAAAAGTCCCCTATTTTTTTATGGAAACATGTTTTCCCACCAATGTCAGGTAACTAAATTGTCCTTTTTAACAACATAAAATTTATAACATGCATTGTTTAAATAAAACATGGCTGGTTGAGATTACTGTTTGCTGTTGTGACCAGCATCTCTTTAAAACAATTCACTAACATAAAGACATACGATATACATACATACTTATATGTAAACGAAGACAATTTTTTAATTCAGAAAAATATACACCGATTTGTCAGTACAAATTTTTCTCCACATAGTTTGAAACCATGATTCAATTATAGAAGGTTAGGTAAGTAAACAGCTTTCTCGCTCCCTCTTGACATTTCGGCTCCCTTATTTGAAAACGTGTTGCTTCTTTAGAAAAAAAAGTACATATTTCACAAAAAAATTTTTGAATTGTAGTAAAAACTAAACTTTGGTGCAAATTATTTGGTCGGCAACACCGTTTCCACTTTGGCGCTTTGTTTTGTTATTATTCGTTGAAAATCTTTTATCTGTTTGTAAACATTCAAGTAAGTATAATAATAAAAGCTAATTATTTTGTAAAATAATGTCGTTTTTCACTATTTAGGTCGATTATGTCTTACATATGGTGATAGTCGATTATTTGGAGTCGGCTTCTGCTGCACAAAACCACCGGTTTGTGAATTTTCATACATGTAAGTCCAGATCAGACATTTGTAAAAATTCTTATTAAACTTTTTCATTCATAGGTTTTTATAGCAGCGTTTTTGCAAATATAATAGAGACCACCTTACATACAATACATAAACTACAGTTAGTAAGTTCTTTTAGAATATTTGCTAATAAATTGTAATAAATAAAAAGTTTTTATTTGTAGGACTTCACAGACGAGCAATTGCTGCGGAAAGTGTGTGTTGAAGAGCTAGGTGGCCCAACTATTGTGGTTTTTAGAAACGAAAGCACGTATACGCGTATTTCTACCATTGTCTCATGTGGTGCTACGGACAATTTCATAGGAGACATGGAGCGTGTTGTGTATGATGGTGCAAATACCTGTTTAACATGTGACGGTTATTATGTGCCTAGTACTGCTACCTCTGAAATGAATTTGACTTCCGAACTGGCTGTCCACGTCGATACCTTACCCCGTCTAGAAAAATATGCTGTACGTAGATGTATGCGCAACACCTGCACGAGCAAGTCCTCGCGCTTTAAGTCTACAATTACAGATAAGTTGTAATGATATATTTGTGAGTTATTTTTAAGTTTTTGGATTACAGGTTTTTGATTTCTGCCTGAAGTAAGTGCAGCGTTCCAACACCTATACGAGCAAGAGCACCCACATTCCTCATATTTCCACTCTGATTCATTACTGAGACACGTGGTATTGATATACGTAAATTTACAAACCATCACAATTACTAAAAGTGGATTATATTACCAATATCTAAAATTTTTCGATGTATTAGTTTTAGTTTATGTTAAAACATTTTCCTATTAATATTAGGGACGCAAAGTATATTAAGGTAGACAAATTTTAAACTATAAACTAGTAAATTTGTAATTTTTATTGCAAACTATTTTAACTCTTCTAATTTCAATTTTTTTCTTATATTTAGAAATGATCGACGGAACTTCTGTTTTCGCAATGTCTTTACGGTAACATACTACATGTATCTACATGTATTGTTATGTACGAAATAAGAAAAAAAATTAAACTTTCTGTTTCTTCTCAAGTAAAGTTTTTTTTCAATAGGTGCGCTTCAACTTTTTTCTGATAGGGAGGGCGAACGACGCAATATTTTTTATTTTTCGCTTGTCATGTGTAAACTTCATTAGTATACATTAAATGTATATGTTCAAACTCGATAATAAAAAAAAAATTAGTTAAAAAAGTCAAACCGTTTGTGTTTTATTCAAAAAAAAGTTGAAGCGCTCTTACTGAACAACGCTTTATATTTTGACCTTTGGTGTATTAAAAGACTTGTATTATTGTAGTAAATTAAACACATTAAATTCCTTTATTATGACTATTTTTTATTCTCTTCCACAAAATATACTCAAATCTATTGCAAGATTATATATGTATATATACATATATATACTAGGGTGGTCCAAAAATGCATGGCAAAAAATTTATATTAAAATTTTTATGCTGCCGCCCCCCATAATGGTAAAGAATGAAAAATAAAAAGACCCGTATTTTTTTTTTTTTTAATCAGACCATATTTAATGGTGCCGCCGGGGCTTTGAAATATCCCATGTATTTTGCATGGGAAAAAAATACTTTTTCGTAGATTTCATGTAAAAACCTGGAAAATGAATATATTTTAACCGGATAACTCAGTTTCTATTCATAATTGGTCAGGGAATAACAACCAATTATGAAATAATTAATTTTTTTGTATTAACTATTTTTTATAGAACCCCAAAAAGCCCCCATAAAACGAAAATCTAAGAAAAAATCGAAAAACAATATATCTATAAAAAATAGTTAATACAAAAAAAATTAATTATTTCATAATTGGTTGTTATTCCCTGGCCAATTATGAAGAGAAACTGAGTTATCCGGTTAAAATATATTCATTTTCCAGGTTTTTACATGAAATCTATGAAAAAGTATTTTTTTCCCATGCAAAATACATGGGATATTTTAAAGCCCCGGCGGCACCATTAAATATGGTCTGATTAAAAAAAAAAAAATACGGGTCTTTTTATTTTTCATTCTTTACTATTTTGGGGGGCGGCAGCATACAAATTTTTTTTGGACCACCCTAATATATACATATATATAATTGGCGCGTACACGAGCTCTTCCTTCTATTTGTGGTGTGCGTCTTGATGTTATTCCACAAATGGAGGGACGTACAGTTTCAAGCCGACTCCGAACGGCAGAAAAAAAACACATACATAAGTAACATCACATAGTTCTGCGTGCTCTTGTGTTAGATAAACATCGAAAATATTCTAAATAAATATTACATTTGTTTAAAGAAAAAACTATAATTTTTCTGTCGTTTTATTTTAATGTAGATTAAATAACCAATATACTTGTTTTTCTCTTAGTACAGGACTAATTAGTTACTTTACGTACTTTTTTACTACCTTTAGGCAAGAAGGGGAAAACATTTTTCCCTTTTTCTCATCCTTCGTAAATGCACCCCTAAAATAAGGGAGTGTCAAAGCGCCCTTGTCACTACTTACCTAACCTTCTATAATTGAATCATGGTTTGAAACTATGAAACTTTGACATGCGAATGTTCAAACTTCTTGATTATAAAATCGCCTATGCTTCTTGAATACAAAAATTATAAAAGTAAATAAAATAGAAATTTGCAAAGATGATGTTAATATTCAAAGAAGCGTTTCCAATAAAAAAAACGAAAAGCATTTTATTATTTAATATGAACGATCTAGCAAATCCCAACACTTCAAAATCCCCTAACATGGAATGAAGTCCCCTTATCTGGTAACTTTGCTATTGGCAAAGCTTCACTCTCTTTTTTACCAACACATATGCGTTGCTCAAAACTGATTAATATACGTACACGCCTATTGCTTACCCTTCTGATGTAAGTTTGTCGCCCCCTCATCTAGCACTTTGCTAGCACGCTCTGCTGCGAGCGTGCCACTCTGCTGCCCGTCCCTAGTGTAAATAATTCATAACTTCCATAATGGAAACTTATTCCCATACCCAATACATTATTTGCCTTATTTACGTTCTCTTTTTAACACCCCGCATATCACTTGTGTTCAACTGTAATACCCTGATTGGTTTTTATAAAATGGCTCCAAATAAAAACTTTCTAAGAATAAACTATTCTATTCAACAAACTACTCTCTCATATCTTTTATATTCACCCGTCAAATTTGCCCAACTTTTTTCTAAGCGCATAAACAAACTTCCACCATCTGGGTTAATTCCTGCCAATAAACAGATATGCGCATATTTTCGATTGAAACGGATATACATTAAAAAGTTGTATTTTAATAATTTTCGAAGAATCAAAGAAACTTCTACCACTCACTCACACACACACACATTCGCATACGTTATTCATAGTTTCGAATGGAAAAATATGTTCGTTGAAGGAAAATATTAATTTTCTACCAAGTTTTCAAGCTGCTGTTCGGCGAGGCAAAGTATTTGGCAAAAAGATGAATCCGCAGGTGGATCAAAGAAATCAATTCAGGTGAATGTCAGAATGTTTCAAATTACATATTTCTGTAATGTGGGTATTTAAAGCAACAACAAACATAAATCAAGATATGCGGAAGTTATGAAGGATAAATGCCGCTGGTTAGCGGAGTGAGGCGTGGTAAAGTGAGGTGATAGCATAAAGGGCTGCTTTCAAAAGGAAGTGGAGGTTAAAGGAAAAGAAAAACACTTCTACTTGCCATATTTGCATAACTTTGCTTCATTTCCAGAAAAGTTCTATTCACACACATAAAAGATTTTCACATGCCAGGGATTTTACTACGTATGCGCACGTGTGCAGATGCTTCATCACGTTGATACGCCACATGCAAACGTGCCGCTACACAAAAGCATAAATATTTATGTGTGTGTGCAAATGCATTTGCACTAAACTTGCATTGAAATATCTACTCTTGCCAAAAAAAAAAAAAAAAACACCACTGCACAAGCCGAAGAACCAACATTGACTGACTATAACCGTTGACTTTGGCGGTGGCTGTGGCGTTGGCGTTGGCTTCAGCGCCGACGTGCCATCAGTCGCCGGATGCATTTGGTAAATTCGCAGTCAAAGTTTACCGCGCAAGTTTTGCAACGATCGAGTCCCTTTTTCCCCATATTATGCTACTTGCAACATTTAGCATGTAACACACACTCACGCATACGGGCATTGAGGTAGATACCCCGCAGTCAAATATAATAGTTTCGAGCAGCCTGATTACCAGTCTGTTTTTTAGCTGAGGTAGGTAGTTATTAATTTTGCTTTTCTATTTTTCTTTGTATTTTATGAAGAAGAAATTGGGTCGGTGCAACACCTCCACTGCGAATGTCCTGGACTTGAAAGAAGTCGTGCGATTATTTCCTTGAGAACCTGGGAAATTTGCAAAATGTCTTACTGGAGGGAGCAGTTGCGTTCTTCAAAAAGATGTAAGTGGTTTAAGCAACTTAGTTAGGGGAAGAAGGAAAACAAATGTAGGTATCACAATGGGCCTTAGGGCCTTCGAGTGTCTTGTGTTAAACAAGCAACCTGACTAGCCTAACTTAGCCTTGTCTTCTTTTTCTTCCTTTTCTTTTACTACCATTCTTTACTAGCATTTAGAAGTGTGCAAGTTCGAGTCTTCGTGCATGAAACATCAAAAAGAGTTGTTTCTAACAGCGATCATCCCTCGGCAGGCAATGTCAAACCTCCTACTTCTGCCAAGAAGAATCTCATCCTAAAACAAAAAACATTTGCCTTTCAAATTCGGCTTAAAACTAGGGTTCTAGAGTAGGTTCTTCCACTTGTGGAAAAATATCAAGACGCACAACACAAACAGGAGGAGGAGGTCGGCAAAACCAGCAAAAAAAAGTGTAAGCGCCAATTATAGGTTGGGCCATGTAAAATTTGCATTTTGAATCGGCTGTAAAAAAAACTAACCGATATTTTTTCAAACTTTTTTTTTATTTTGAAGATTGAACATTATGATTTCTGAATGAAAAATAATATCGTTCAAACGACTGCCACGATTGGCTTTATAGTAGGCCATTCGATCAACTAAATTTTTAAGCACATTTTCGATTGTTTGGGGTCCAATTTCATGAATGCCAACTTCGATTTCGTGTTTTAAAGCATCACTCGTCTCTGGATGGTTCGCATAGCATTTGTCCTTAACGGCTCCCCACAAAAAATAGTCCAACGGGCTTAAATCATAGCTCCGAGGCGGCCAATTGATATCGGAATTTCGGCTGATTACATGGTTTTCAAAAACGGTAGCCAAAAGTTCGAGTGTAACTTTGGCAGTGTGACAAGTTGCTCCGTCCTGTTGAAACCAAATGTCGTCCATGTCATCCTCTTTAATTTTTGGAAACAAGAACTCGTTGAGCTTGTCACGGTAACGCTCGCCATTTACTGTAACCGCGGAAGAAGAAGAAGACTCACCACTTCGGAAATAGGTTTCCAATATTTCCCAATTTTGTTCAAGCGTATAGAGTCCCATTTCGTAAATGTCAAACCTTTAAGTAAATTATGAACACATTTGACATGTCATTTGTGTTACCATTCTCAAAAAAATAGGTGGTTCAAAAAGCAAACGCTATATGGCCCACCCTGTATATCTAATTTCTTATCTTTTTCATTGGTTTCGGCATGCATTGAGCTACCTACGGAAGCAAAAATAACCGATGAACATATTTTGGTTTTCTGATTTTGCTCTTTATTTTGACTCATTTCGAAGAAGATTGAAGAAAGAAAAGTTGATTACAATGAAATTTATGGAAAAATATGAAATGATATTTATTTATGCATTCGGTGGAAGTCAAGCAAACCATGTGCCTATATAATAGATTTTTGAGTGTTGTTGACATATTGGAGCCTTGCATACAATGCTTTAAAGCTTTTCCTTCCTTGTATAAAAAGACGACAATTCTTTTAAGTTGTAAGTGCACCGACTCCGGTTCGCTTATTGACTACAAATTGCCAGGGATAGTAATTAGTTTGTCGAAGAATGATTCCATGGGCAAACGAGTAGTGAATTGCGACTATTCATATGATTTTCGATGTTTTCAAGGACCAATGTGTTCGATAAAGTCGTCAAAAAATTTTGTCTCGCATCGCTTTTTCTGAGCTCATCAACTTTGTTGCAAATAAAAAAGGTTACCAATGCCATGACATCCAACATGTTGCAAAAGAAAGCAAAGGTCCATTGACTTGTTGGCCGTTCTGATGTGAAATGCGTGGCCATTTGATCCGTGCAATCGGTGCCAGCGTCGTGTGCATTATAATACCAAATGGGTGATTGTTTTTTTGTTTCGCCTTCACGCTTCCACTCTTTTCTTTTTGGTATATTTAGATTTTCATGAAAACCAAGCAATGACGAAAGCACTGGGCGAGAATTGCACTTTTTCATTTCTGGTGGAGTGCAGCATTTGTTGGATCGTTCGGTGCCAACTAATGCAAGTCCGATAGCAGCGAGGCGCTTAGCTCCATTCAATGTGATGGAAAAGTTGTGGGCTATTATTGTACGTCCAATGTTCGCATATCGATTGGATAATCCCATTTTCCCCTTGAACAAATTCATGCTCTTTTCCTTCTTATCGGCCACAACATAGTTTTCCTTGCAACGGATATTTTGTTTGGGAGTCACATGCCCACCAGACTTTTATGCCATATTTCACCAATTTTGATGGAATATACTGTGTGGCTTTAGTTCGGCCTTAATATGGAAATAATTGATCGTCAATAGTAATATTTTTATGCGTATCATAATTATCCTTGAGGTTTTCATTCAGGAAATTCTATATATCATGCTTTATCGGTTCCATGAAGAAATTTACGTGTTCGATCGTTATTATAATTTCGTTTTTATTCGTGTCAACATTCTGAATAGACGGTGAGGTTATTGTTGCTCGAAAAATGGGCAAAGCATCCGAACGCCACAAACCTTCCGCGTTTCTGCATATTATTGTATATTATACCCATTTCCAAAAGAATATCAATAAATGCGTCAAGCCCAGTGCTAGGACAAAGAACTTCACGCCTTCCATTCCCGCCTACGTTCACGACCCTCCTACTCTGAAGGGAAGACTGGGTGGTATTGAGAGTAGCAGCAGAGCCGATGAACTAGCGAAACTCGGCACCAAATTGACCGATGAATATATAGACAATGCCATAGGCATACCCTGACAGACTTGTAAGCTACTTATTTTTGAGGAAATTGTAAGAGTAGCGAATGAAAAATGGCATATTGAAGCCACTTGCAGAAACGCCTAAAAAATGTGGCCGGCTCTCAATGCTAAACGCACGGAACTTCTACTAAGAAGAGGTAGTAAGCACAGTCTTAGCCCACTGATTTCAGTTATAAAGGGGTATTGCCTAATCGGTAATGGGTGGGCAAACGCGCGACTTTTGCAGAAGTTGTCTAGACGAGGAAGAGGAAGACACAATCTTGCACCTTCTGTGCCATTGTCCTGCTCTATCCGGATGCACATTTACCATTCTAGGCAGACAATCCTTTAATGAATTGGAAGATCTCAGCTCTGTCCGAATCAAGGATTTTATACAATTTTTGAAAAGTACACATTGGTTTTAGGAGAGATAAGGACAAGTTCCCAATGCGGCACCACAGTGGGCTGTGAGTCTGAGTGTATCCCACAGTGGACAACCGGTTCAACTTAACCTAACCTAGGACAAAGAAACGACACAAAAACTGGTTTCTATATGTGCAGATAAGCTAAATGACCGTAAAAGGTAGTCTAACTATAGATTTACCATCAAAATAGCAAAAGGCAGGTAGAATAGTCAAAATGCATCATATTTTCATACATTTGTGTAAGGCGCCAGCCAGACTCGAAGTGCACAACCGAAGGTGTAACTTTTTAAATAATTTTGTTCGTCCTGTTTGAGGGTTCTTTTTAAATCGATAGAAAATATAAATCTAGGAACCCACCTGGAAGCTCAAGTCATTAGTTATAATGGAAATATATTAAATTCACGTCCAAAGTCGAAAAAGGTATGTTATGTTTTGCGGCTTTCTTCTCTCAACTCACTTCTAGAAAGCACCACATACTTAGGTTTTTGTTGGTTGACCACGAGCCAAAGTCTATCCGCTCTTGTCACTACATTTTCGAATAAGTCGCTAAGGAAGCGCTTATTTGGAGCAAGAAGAGCGATGTCGTGCGCATAGGTTAGGGCACCAGTGCGCAGTTTTAAAGGAAGCAATACTAATAGAGGAATATATTTTGGCATACTTCTCTTCTTCTGCTTCTTCTTCTTGCTCTTGATTGTTGTAATAACCGTTTAGCGAGTACAGCCGAATTTAACACAGCACACCAGCCGTTCCTTTCCCGCGCTAATCGGCGCCAATTGGATACACCAAGTGATACCAACTCCTTTTTCCATTCATTTTTCCTTCGCAAAGGCGACTCTTCTCTTCCTTTGTCAACCATACACCTCTAATTGGTCATTTTGCAACTGCTCCAAGTCTAGTCCATTTCGAACTAGTTGACTTTTCCCATCAAATACCACTTCATAAACTAGAATATATGCCGAGTAGTCAGTCCTTTTAATATAGGTTAGCTAATAATAGAATAAACTATGTGTATGTGAATGTATGCGTGTGTATGTGTGTGTGCCAAGCGATTCACGCAGGTCGACAGTTGCGGCAAACGTGTAGAAAGCTTCTAAAGCGGCACGCTGTAAAATGAAAAGGTGATGACGGCGACGGCGACGACGCCGGTGGTAGCAGCAAGAAGTTTTGATAAAAGTTCCAAATTAACTTCTGGTGAAATGTTGGCTCTCGAGTTTTGCGACTGGCAGTTAATCAATTGCAGATGTCAGTTGTACAAACAGTGTGTATAATAAGTATGTATCTACTTGGGTACACATATATGTATGTGTACTTTTATAATGGGCCGTGCTTGTAAGTGTGTGTGTGTGCGTGTGGGATGCATAACTTGTCCTGCAACTATTTCAAGTTGAACGCAACCAACGTAAATTGATTGGCAATTGACTGTTACATTTGCAGCAACCGAAAAAAGACAACCGCCTTGCATTACTGCTCTTACACACACATTTATATACATACACACATACATACATATACTGTGCTGCATCTTCAAGTTTTAATTAAATGCTAAGTTTTTTAACTGAAAATAAAATAAAAACTTTCTCATTTCGCTTGAATTTTTCACAAATGTTAATTTATGTTAATTGCCTCTGCTGGTAGTCTTCGACGATAAAATCAGATTAGTTGTTGTAAATAAAAACAAAATTGAGTCAATGTTATTCAGCTTTGACTTGTATATAATTTTTCTTTTTGTCCTCATTTTAAGTGGTAAGTTTTATTTGTTTCGTAAAAATGTGTCAAAACTTTTCGCATAAATCGCCACAAATCGACAGTGAACTTGTTACTCTTAAAACTTACGGCACTGCCACTTCTTCTTTTTCGCTGTAGTGACCAATTTGAGTTGGCTTACTCAAACCGAAACTACTTTGTTGACAATAAATGAGGGCACGCGTGGCTGCCGCTTATCACAACGAGATAAGTGAAATAGAAATCGCAGTGGAAGCAAAATACTAGAAATTAAACCTTAGATGAAGTAAATGGAAAAATTTTCTTAAATACCCTTTTTACTAATTTACGTGATTACAGTTTAGTTACAGTCTAGTACAAAACACATCAAAGAAGAAGCACATGGCCGAGCTTCAGTATTATTATTATTTTATTTTTTTCTATTATTAATTTTTTTTTGGTCTACATACAGAAAAAAAATTGTTACTGACTAAATAAGAGAAACCAAAATGCATATATTGTAAGAAAATTGTATTCACATTAATTATATAATTTAAAAGTACTTAATTTAAAATTTTGCTTACTCTCGAAAAAATTGATATGCGAAGCCTACGATTTACATAGGCGTATGAATCTAGCCATAGGTTCATTGTACATATTTATTTGCACGCTGTTCTAAAAGGTGATGCAAAATCAATCAGTTTTCTTATTCTTCTTTTATTGGGAACTACAAAACTACAATATGTATGAATACAACTTTCATATCCAAGCATATGCGGACGATGTCTGTGCGCTAACATCGAATAAAGCCCTAAGGAGGCTTTGCACGAAAGTGCAGAGGATTCTTGACAAAATCGATGACCGGTGCATGAGACAAGGTCTTTCCGTTAATCCGAACAAAACAACCATAGTCTTGTTTAAGAGAAAACGGAAATTGAATGGACTCAGTCTTCCAACACTCAAAGGTGTGGCATTTGGTCTTTCCGGTGAAGTTAAATATGTAGGAGTAATCTGGGATAAGAAGCTGACTTGGGAGACACACGTTTCACTGAAGGTGAGTCGCGCATTGAGGATTTTTCAGCAATGCCGCAGAGTATTTGGTAAAACCTGGGGTCTGAAACCTGCTGTGGTCCTATGGATATACACGGCACTTATCAGACCAATCATCACTTACGCTTCTGTGGTCTGGTGGCGACGGAGCATGGTTAAGTCCACAATCCGGGAACTATACAGGCCGCAAAGAAGTGTATGTTTATGCACCACGGGTGTTATGAGTACAACCTCCGACCATGCTATAAGTACTATGCTTGATTTGCTTCCCCTTGATCTTAAGATACAACAGGAAGCAATAAAAGCAATGTGTAGACTCCACATATATGGTTTGTGGCACGAACATGGAACTTCGGGACACAGAGAAATCTTTAAGTTGCTATCTGAGCAGTATCCACTGTTTCTGGCACCTAAAGACGACCTGGTACCCACAGTTTCATTTGGAGGGAAATTTGATGCGTGAGCAATGGAGCAATCCAGAATGCATTCAAGGAGGTTTGACAGATATTTTCTTTACCGATAGGTCCAAGAATGAAATACGGTCTGGAGCCGGATGGTACTTAAACGATAGTAATAAGTATCTCTATGATATGGGGAAATGGTAACTGTTTTCCAAACAGAAGTTTTTGTCATCCTGAAAGTAGCCGAATGGATAAAGAGAGGAGATGGAGCGGGAAACAGATTGGAGTTTTCAGTGACAATCAGGCTGCACTGAAGGCCCTGGAGAAGGCGAAGCAAACCTCAAAGATTGTTCAAGAATGCCTTCTTACATTCTTAGCTTAATTTTGTCGCAGGACAAAACAGGCTTGTACTTATATGGGTTCCGGGAGACGCCAGAGCCAATAATCGGAATCAGTCCCGCAGGAATCATGAAATGGATCAACGATTATGTAGGGAATCTACATAAGGAGCAATGGTCCGGTCTAGAACGCTGCAGAAGTGCAAAGTGTTTTGTGACAAGTTCGAACAGAAAATTGTCAAACTTTCCTCTAACACTTCGAAGGAAAGACGTTCGGTTGATGGTCGGTATCATTACAGGACACAACCCATGGGGTCAGCATATGACCACCGTTTGAATCATTGAGAACTCAGTGTGCCTGCCATGCTTGGAAGTGGTGGATAGCACTCAGCACTTTATCTGTAAGTGTCCTAGAGCACGGCTACGAGTTTTGGGTTCCGATGTCGTGAGAATGTGTAATATTCGTTCTCTAAAACTGGAGCATATTTACAGATTTGCCAAAGAATCTGGAAAATTCTCACAGGACTAACTATCTCTATCTCTGTCTCTATTCTTTCCTATCTCTTTCTCTGATACCTTTCTCCTTCCCTCCTTGACTATCTACTCTCTTTCCAAAGCTTTAAATACAATATGCTTCTAGCCTAAGTGTTTTAGAAGCCACCAAATCTCCTTGGCTCGACCTTTTCAAATTTAATTTCAATTTCATGAATACTAAATTGATTCCAAAAATCTATTAGTATTTAAACTATAAGATATGATGTTATTGAAAAATAGATTTTATTAATGTGTTTTCTAGAGAAGTAAGCCCTAATATCTGCCTCTTCGAAGCATGATACTAATGATGCGGGCACAACCCGGGAAATACAGTGGAAGATGGACGATCCTGTCTCCTGCGAAAACAGGGCAGCAGGGTGTAGTAGTCACTGCCCTGTTTTCACAAGAGAGAGGTGAATGATCTGATCGAAATCCGAAGTGTCTGTTTCTTCTAAAGGGTGGTTAGGTTCTAAGGGCCGGTGTTGATTTAGAATAAAATACAATTTTTTTTTTAAATTGTTATCATTTCTCTTTATTATGATAATACTGGTATGGCTCAATTACACGTAGAAGAAAATATTGGCCAAATGGCTGCCGTGGCCTTGGCGGCACATCTCCATCCGATGGTCAAAATTTTCGATGACGCTGAGGCATAATTGAGGTTCTATGCCATTAATGTGCCGAATTATCTCATCATTTAGCTCTTGAATTGTTACTATCGATGGCTTATCGACGTACACCTTTTCTTTCAAATAACCCCAAAGAAATAAGTCCAGAAGAAAGAAGATGATTTTCTTCGAAAATTGGTCATTCACTGTTGCCCGTTTTCATAATAAGCCTGACTAACTTTAACGCCTCGTTCGATTATGTGTCTTTCTATAGTTCAAATTGAATTAGTCTAAAATTTAAAAAGGTAAAACTAAATGCAGAAAAAAGCTTGACGTTTAGGTGTGGTTCACATTCAACATCGGCCCTTGAAACTTAACCACCCTTTATAATTGCAATGTAATTTGTTCCAAGTTTGCACGCGGGTTAACAATAGTAATAAGAAAGGTGCAAAAGAAAGCAAAATGTATACAAGTACAACGATGATTGTAGCAAAAATACAAAAACAATGTGTATTAAATAACATCAACACAAACTACATCAACGTAGTCTCCAACAATTGCAGTGCCATTAGCACCAGCAACAATGTTTTCTATGGCACAACCAATGCTGAATGCACCTTCCATTGAATCATGTCACATACTTACACATACATAACTACTTTCATACAGTAAATAAACGCTGGACTGTCATATTTCACATTGTATCATAATTTCATAAGTTGCCACACATTTATTTGCTCACCTGTTTACGATGCGCTCGCTTCCTCTTCTTCTCTCGTCAGCGCACTGAAGGCAACCATTCGTGCAACTTTGGCAGTTATAAAAGAAACTATTTTCCCAGCATTGACAAAGTTTGCCAGCCAATGACATTAAATCAAATTGAGTCGCTGAGTAGTGTTGGAGCGGGCATCGTAAATCAGAGTCAATCAACATAACTGCCCCATGAAACATGCAAGTTTTCCGTTAAGTATGTTGAAAATATTTACGAGTATACCAGCAAAATTATTACAAATGAAGAAGACTCATTTAGATAAACTCCTCCGACGAAAACTACAATTAGGTATCTAAAAAGCTGCATAGAAAATGCTATCCCTATTTGAAAAAGTAGACCAATGTAGACCGTTGCGGACGACTGCTACTCCTCCACTTAGTATTATTTACACAAAAGACCATGAAGTCGAAGTGCAAACCTTCAATAAATCTAAATCTGATAAGTGTACTAAGCAGCTATTTATCGAATAGACATGATACTTACCTAGCCAACTAGAACCACACAGCTTCCAAAGATGCTCTAGAGGTCATTGCCGGCGACGGAAATCAAAAGCTTTTCCTTGACAAAACCAATGCAAATAATTGGATACGCTGATGATATCCCACTAATTTTTGTGTTGGAAGGAAAGTTCTGTCGCATTTTAAGGAAAATATTTGAATTTATTATAAATATGTGTTTAATAATAATCAACTACAATATATATAAGGTTGTCAAAAAAGTCTTGCGGTATTTTTATTGAATTTTCAATTGTTCATAAAATTGATTATAATAATGCGATTTAAGTCAAATATGCGCCGTTTTGTTCGATGACTAGTTCCCAACGAGATGCCAACTTCATAATGCCCTTCTTATAGAAGCTCGCTTCCCTATTGTCAAAAAACTCGGAGAGCCAATTTTCACAGGACTCTCTTGTGGACAACTTCCGACTACCAAGCTCGTTCGCCATGGACAGAAATAGGTGGTAATCACTTGGTGCGAGATCCGGACTATACGGTGGATGAAAAGAACCTCCCATCCGAGCTCCCGGAGCTTCTGGCGCGTCACCAAAGATGTGTGTGGCCTGGCGTTGTCCTGATGGAAGACAATTCGGCCTCTGTTGATCAAAGATGGCCTCTTCTGCATGAGTGCTGCATTCAAGCGGTCCAGTTGTTGGCAGTACAGGTCCAAATTGAGCGTTTGGCCATAGGGGAGCAGCTCATAGTGGATGATTCCCTGCCAATCCCACCAAACACACAGAAGAACCTTCCTGGCCGTCAATCCAGGCTTGGCCACCGTCTGGGCAGCTTCACCGCTTTTCGACCACGACCGTTTGCGCTTCACGTTGTCGTAAGTGACCCACTTTTCATCGCCAGTCACCATCCGCTTCAAAAACGGGTCGATTTTGTTGCGATTCAGAAGCGATTCGCATGCATCCATATATGCAAAAATGTTTTTTTTGCGTCAAGTCGTGTGGCACCCATACATCGAGCTTCTTTTTGAATTCAAGTTTCTTCAAATGGTTTATAACGGTTTGATGACTTATGCCCAGCTCTTGGCCGATGCTACGGCTGCTACTATGCCGGTCTCTTTCGATCAATTCAGCGATTTTATCGCAATTTTCGACGACAGGCCTTCCGGACGGTGGCGCATCTTCGATCACCTCTGCACCAGAACGAAAACGTTGAAACCATCGTTGTGCGGTGGAAATGGAAACTGTATCGGGTCCATAAACTGTACAAATTTTATTGGCAGCATGGGATGCATTTTTGCCTTTATCGTAGTAGTACTGTAAAATATGCCGTATTTTCTCTTTATTTTGCTCCATGTTTGCGACGCTATAACTCACGAACGACTAAAAGCAAACAACAATTAATCAAACACGTGTTAGCACGTGAAAAGAGCTTTCCAAAAAGCTCTAGCGTGAACCGATGCGACGAATACAACTAGAACTACGCGCTTGCAAACACAAGCTTGCTCCGTTATTTGTTAAAACTTGTAGCCATCTTTCATGTAAGCTGAGAATTCCTGTTTTGTAGAAATTCTCGTCCTTGGCGAGAGGCCTGGTGCATATACTGTTTTTTTTCTTTGATAACTGCATTCAGATTGGCCACCTGATTGCAGTACATATCCGTATTGATAGTTTTTCCCTATTTCAGCAACTCGTGGAACAATGGACTTTTCCTATCCTACCACAAGCAAAGCAGTACTTTTCGTTGATGGATACTTGATTATGGAGCTGTTGCTGATGATGTTCCTGGTTTGCAGTAAGATTTTTTTCTCTTCTCTCGTTAAGAATCAACTTTTCGTATCAGCTTGTC
This sequence comes from Anastrepha obliqua, assembly GCF_027943255.1. Lineage (NCBI taxonomy): Eukaryota > Metazoa > Arthropoda > Insecta > Diptera > Tephritidae > Anastrepha > Anastrepha obliqua. The sequence goes on from NC_072892.1 coordinate 171,919,241, forward strand.
TAAAAACGGCTCAACATTGTCTCTAATCAGATGTGACAATGGCTAAAATCTATGAATTAATATTCGAATTGTTGGACCATCCACTGTATTCACCATATTTGGCCCCTAGCGACTTTCATCTGTTTCCAGACCTAAAAAAATGCACGCTTGGAAAGCGTTTTTTATCAAGAGATGAGGTCATAACAGCTTTGGAAGCTTATTTTGCAGCCCTTCCAGATTCTCGCTTCAGGGATGGAATTCATAAATTGAAATCTCATTGAAACAAGTGTACTGATGTTCAGAGTGACTATGCTGACTATCCGGTGATGTCTAGTAATAACATTCAAATTTTTAGGTTTTTTCTTATTGAGTAACAACCTGCTTCCCTTCCCGTCACTTCCTCGTTCCTGAACCTTGTCGTGGTGGATGGGCTTGCGCGCATTTGCGAAGGGCTGGGATGTGCCAGCGGAATAGGTACTTAGTTACCCCAGAAGTGGCACCCATGTTGAACAGGCTAGCCTGGAGATGTTTGACATAGATAAGTACAAGTCCATATGTTTTCTGAAACCGGAAGTTCCGAAAAATCCAGAAGCGTCTGTCTCATAGAAAGCGGATCCCTAATCTGCGTCTGTTCTCAATGGGGCGGTAAAAAAAGGTATGAAATGCAATTTTTAGAAGATGGTATCTGACTACTAACTGCAGAGTCTTCAAAGCGCTCTGGCTAAGATTGAATTTTAAAAGGCAATACTTCTGCTTGGATTCAACAGATCAACTACCAGCGTATTCACCGGCAATAAACGGGTCACTGCACTATTGGCACCTTAGCCAGTAGAATGGGTGTACCTCACAATGACTTGTACAGGAACTGTGGAGATGAAGAAGAAATTGAATCGGTACAAAACCTCCTCCGTGAATGCGCTGCACTTCTAAGAAGCCGTGCCAAAAATCTTGGCATTTATTTCTTCGAAGACCTGGGAAATTTGCAAAATGTCTCACTGGAGGGATTAGTTACCTTCTTAAAAGGATCTAAGGGGTTTCAGCAACTTAGTCAGGGTATGGAAATCAAATGCAGGTATCACTATGGGCCGTTGGACCACTGAGTGTCTTATTTTAGGCAAGCATCCTGGCTAACCTCAGCTAACCTAATAACCTGCTTTTTTGGTAGCATTAAGAAAAAGAGGAAGAGGAAGAGAACTATGCAACAATGACAGATGGGTGTTTCGCGGTGTTGCCTAATTCTTTAATCAATGATAAAATACAAGTATTGCCAAGTCTTCCATCGATGATGCTGCCATCTGATTTTAAGTCTGTTTGCTTACTAAACCAACACAGAACTCACCAGATTATAATTCCATAAATAAGAAAATGCACAAAAGTATTTTATTTCTTATATCCATGCATATGCATTTACCTCCCCCAACTCCCCTTCCGGACTAACAGCATCAGATAAACAGTCGCCAAAAGCAGACCTATCAAAATCAATTGCGGAACTGTTGCGCTCGCTTTTCTTCTGCACAACAATCAGTTGCAACTGGACAAAAGAATCACAAATACACACACACACATAAGAGTTCAAGTTTGTCTGTATTTATTTATCACCACTTACAGCGGGACTGAGACTTTCGAAGCACGCACCAGTTACAATATTTCACATACTCACACACTCACACACACGCGTGCACACAAATTCAACAACACCACTCTTTGTGTTGGATTTTTATTACATTTTCGCAAGTTTGCACATCGTTGAATGTGACTGAAATTTAATTTTTCAACGATTTCAGTGCTATTGATTTCATTAGATTAACACTTGTCGAGCGGACGTTACGAGAAGTGATAGATAAAGAAGTTTAGATGGCAGCTGCTATGATGGCAATCGAAATGTGTGCGTACTCGTACGCCACTTGCGAAGGCAGTGCACAGAGAAAAGGGAAATGGCACATACGAGTGAAGTACACAGATGAATCAAGTAAAAGGGAAATAAATATTCGTTGGTTGAGTGCAAATAATTTATACGTGGGTATTAGCCCTCATATGTGGAGGGTATTTGTGGGCAGAATATTAGCATTTCGAATCCTCAGGAAAGTATTTATGCACACAAAAAGTTTTAGTTACTGAATTTTTCGTTTTAAACTGCGAATTAATGATCTTTTATGATTTTCAAAAATTTTTTTTGCTAGTCAATTGCTTGATTTTACAAAAATAAGAAATATAGTATAAATACATCATGAAGGTTGAGTTACAGAAATCGGCAATATACCTGGCGTCAGTATATATGCCACATGCCAACCGGCGCCGCCAGACGAAGTGGCTCGGTTCCTATCAACACTAGACAACACGGACAAACTGTTGATGGGCTGCGACTCAAGCGCCAGAAACGAGCTCTGGGGCAGTTCAGAGACGAATGAAAGAGGTGAGTGCCTTTTTGAATTCCTATTAAACACCAACCTAGACATATGTAATGTAGGAACCACCCCAACCTTTACTTTCCCGAGCTCGGAAAACTTTCCAGGCTAAGAAGAGGTCTTAGCTATTACTTTATATACAAACAATAACTCCCAAATAGTCACAAATTGGAGAGTATCCGACAAAAAATCCTTTCCGGACCATAGTTGGATTCTCTTCGATATCAATCTCAAGCTTGAGAAACCGATCCCATATAGAAACCCCTGCAGAACAAACGGGCACACTTTCCATAGAGTTAACCAGTCTAAACTTCAACATATAAATAAAACCATAACGTCAAGTAAAGACTTGGATAAGAAAGTAAGAGCTTTCGAAGCTTCGTTGACGAAAGGGCTTAAAGTTTCATGTCCTGCCACATATGGTAAAACAACCTACCCTACCTGGTGGAATGAAGATTCAAGTCAACTCAGGAAAATGACGGGAGAAATCTTCAACATCTGCTACAAACACAAGTACTTCAAATCCTGCAAAGATTGCCTTAGGGAATACAAGAGAGCGATCAAAGAGAGTCGGACAGAGGCTTAGAGAGATTTTTGTAGATCTATCGAATCAACCAAAGAAATGGCCAGACTAGGTAAGCTCTTATCTAAAGAACACTCCTGTCCTTCCTTCTTGAGGAAAGAGGACGAAGAATGGACAAAGAATGGACAAAATCCTCTCCCAATACTAGTGTATCTTATAAACACACATTTCTCAGGTAACACAGAATATATTGAGAACAATAGTAGCAGTGTTCCAACGTCCAATCTATCATCCAATACAATCAACCACATCATATCCCAAGATACATAGAATGTATTGGCGATAACAAACTTTCAGCCATACAAAGCAGCCGACCTAGATGGGATATTCCCTGCCACGCTGTGGAACACTCGAGAAACGACGATTCCGTGGCAGGAGGTCTTTTTCAGGAAAAGCCTTGTGCTGGGGCATATACCAAAAAGCTGGAGGAGGGTTAAGGTGATTTTTATCCAAAAAAGCTGGTAGACGCGGTCATGATATAGCGAAAGACTTCAGACCCATCAGCTTATCCTCCTTTATTCTCAAAACTCTCGAGCGACTGTTGGATGTATATCTCAGAGAGAAGATTACAAGCACAATGATTTCATCATCCCAACATGCCTACCTCAAAGAAAAATCCACAGAAACAGCTCTTCGAAGTACGATTGAAAAGAGCATACAATACAAACAATACTCACTTGTCGCTTCTCTCGACATAGAGGGGGCGTTTAACAATGTTAGCACAAGATCCATAATTGAGCCTCTTAATATGTTAGACATAGACATAGGTCTCAGCGAATGGATAGAGAACATGCTTAAAACTAGAATAATCATCGGTAAGGTAGGCAGCAGCACGGTAAAACGCTCTGTCAACAGGGGAACCCCTCAGGGAAGAGTCTTATCCCCTCTGCTGTTGTTACTAGTTGCTAACAACATCCTTACCAATTTCAACCGAAGGGGAATTAAAGTAGTGGCGTACACGAACGACATAGTGCTAATGGTCTCAGGAATGTTTCCAACCACAATGAGTGAGATTATGGAAGGAGCTCTGGTATTACTCAGCAATTGGGCCACGGACTGTGGTTTAAGTGTAAACCAGAGAAAAACTGAACTGATGCTATTCACCAAGGAAACCAAGGTACCAAACTTTAATCTCCCAAAACTAAACGGCGTCAGTCTCACGCTAACCCAACAGGCAAAATACTTAGGTGTTATCCCAGACCCTAAACTCAGCTGGAAATCCAACGTAGAGTACATGGTAAAGAAAGCGAATATAGCACTTTACACGTGTAAAAGAATGTTAGGTAAAAAATGGGATCTGTCTCCAACGAAAACTATCCAATTGGTCCTACACAGCTATTGTAAGGTCAATACTAGCATATGCGGCACTAGTTTGGTGGCCTGCAAGATACAAAGAACAGCGTGTATCTTAACTACAGGAGCGCTTAGTACCAGTCCTACTGAAGCGCTCAATGTACTAACTCATCTATTGTCATTAGATTTACACATTAAAACAATAGCTACTTGTAGCGCGGTGAGACTCAGAGATATAGGAAGCTGGATAACAAGGCCGTATGATCACAGTATGATCCTCTTACAGGGACCCTCACTGCTCAAGAACAAATCAGACTATACTGTCCCCGACCTTAACTTCAAGAAAGACTGTACCATTTTCCACCGAGAGCCGAATGGAGCAAAGGGAAGGTAATTGGAAGATACGATATTGAAATCTATACCGATGGTTCTAAGATGAACTGTAGTGTGGGAACTGGCTTCTATTCGGAGCCGCTCAACCTATCCCAGTCAACTCGTCTTCCTGACTATGCCAGCGTGTTCCAGGCACAACTGTTAGCGATCAGAAAAGCATGCAAATCACTAAAACTCTACAAAGAAGTTGGTGCAAGAGTAGCTATCTTCTCAGACAGTCAAGCAGCTATAAGGACTTAGACTCCAACTCCATTTCATCCAAACTAGTCTTACAGTGTAGAGAGGAGCTGGAATTGCTTAGTCATTGGCTTTAAATCACTCTGATATGGATCCTCGGTCATAGAAACATACGGGGTAATGAGATAGCGGATGAGCTAGCAAGAAAAGGTTCGACACTAGATTTACCTGTAGCAGAGACGGTGGCAGTCTTCACCCCACTGAACACAATAAAAGCATCCATTGCTTCACTTCACACTATCATGCTTTAGCCGAAAGAAGATGGAAGCAATTAACTACATGTATTACAACAAAAAACACATGACCGTCATACAAAATCTAAAGGACGAATGATCTGTTAGGATGATCTAGGCCAAACATCTCACGCATCACTGCAACCTTTACAGGCCATTGGAAAGTAGGGGATCATGCAGCTAGACTCAATCTACCCTTCAATCCTATCTGCAGGAGGTGTCAAGCGGAAGGGGCGAAGGAAAGTCTTTTCCACTACTTATATGAATGTTTAGGGCTAGCTAGGGCACGACTCTGCTCCTTTGCCTTTGGTAAGCCCTTCCTGCAGCAAATTAATGAGATCTCAGACATCGAGATAAAGAGTTTGCTGCTATACTTGGACCTAACTAAATGGATTTGACTTAGAACAACAAAAAAACAAACATCTTTATACTAGGACGGTGGTAGTAAACCGGTGCTGGTCACAAATTAGGATTATTTCAGTGGGAATACTCAACCACTTCAACAACAACCATATTTCGGGCCCCGGCGAAGTCGATCAGCCTCTGTTCGTTACCAGATGTTTCGTTGTGCAGGCTGAATTTTTCGACTGTGGGACAAAAAAGTTTCGATCAAGCATACGATTATCTATTAATAAAACTTATTTCTCTTGTAAATTGATTGATTTTAGATGAGTCTCCAAGGACTTGAGATGACCACCGCAAGAAACTTCTGGAGAAATGGGCTCCACTGAAACAGCGGTAACTTTTACAATTATAATTTAGTTTTTGAAATTTTGCTAAAGTCAAGTCGAAACATGATTTATTAATGCTACGTTTTTATTTTTGTAAAGTAAACCAATAGGCTCGCAAAAAAAATTATTGAAAATCATAATTTTTTCGGGTCTCTGATTATTACCCCTTAAATGGTATTTACGTTAATTCATAATATTTTAACTGGCCCACGAAGCCTGATTGTTATACTTCACTCTAGTCTGTAAAGTACTTTGCACTGTCGATTAATATAAATAAATAACTAAATATTAATTTTTTGGTACTCGTATAACCATTGCTGACAACCTGTCAAACAGTCCACTATCTTTTTACCACCAAATAGGACCGCAATAAATAGCGCATAATTAAGTTTTAGTCAACCGCTAATAAAAAGTTGTAAATCCCCAACGACATTTGCGTTATGGTTAATGAAAAAACTAAGCTCATTAAAGCGTTATTTGCAGCCAGTTGTTGGAGCAGCACACTCATACACTAGTATATAGTACACACTCGCATAAAGAGGATTCACATCGTCTCATAAAGTTTTAACTACTAAAGTAGAGTGTTAAAAATTTACCACAGCGTTGAACATTTCATTAATTTGGGTGTCATAAAACGGCTCTTAAAATTGCTATATTTGTATTGTACTTGCAAGACAAATTTCTTGAAGAAGCGCAACTGAAGTAAACAGAAATCAGTGCTCGAATCATCACTTAAGTGAACGTACCACTCGTTGCTGTAAAATGCATATTTCATGCTATGGCATAGCTGAACGAGTGCTGAACGTAATCGTTCGATCAGATTTAACAAAAAATTTAAGAAAATTGTAAAAATACAAAATTAAATATGGGTTTTTTAATCAATTTATTATAGGACGGATTTCAATAAACTCAAACCCCCACCCAAAACGACCCCACACCCACACTCAAGGCGGAGTATATGGCCAACAACTCTAGCTTGGCAAAAACTGAACTGCGCAAGAAAGATGTACGGCAAATAATCTTTGGGACGAACTAGCAACAAAAGTGAATGCTATTGGGCAGGCAGTTAAAGATGCCAAAATGTGGAGGAAGGTACAATATTTTCAAAAATTATTATTATTTTTGATTTTCATAGGTCTTTGCTAATGAAAAGTATCAGGCGATAAAAAAAAAAAACTTTCCTTCAACAAGACCAAACAGCGAACCCGTGGAAGACCCTTCGCAAAAAGGTGATTACTGCCAATGAAGAGATGATTAGCGAGGCAGCCGGACTTGAGGCTTACATAGAGGGAATTGAAACTGTACTAGCATTTCAAAGTTTATCAACTACGCAAAAACCAAACTCCGCAAATAATATCAGTCTCACTGATTACAGTGACGAGGACGCAAACTCTTGTCATAGTTCTTTACTAGTCCCATCGACGTCAAAATAGACTCCTGTTCAAAAATTACACGAATCAGAATACCAAGGGGAAAAAAGTGGGAATCATGAGAAGCTAGTGTAGGTAGGTAGGTGAAATGGCTGAAGTACCACACTGGCACTCCTCAAGTAGCACTTTTGATGCCATGGTGAGACCTACAACAGGAAGATATCTACAACCAACCAGACCTGTTGATGTAATGGAGAAGATTGATGGGATTTAGGTTCGCGCACTGACCCAGGCTATCGAAGAAAGGAGCGCCCAGTGACCTTAATCGTCTAGCTGCCAAATCCGGATACTTACAGAGAAAATGCTCTACAGTCTCCTTCTCTGAAAGGTCCCCACAGCTTCTGCAATGGGGGGTAAACCTAGCTTTTCTGCGTGTATGCCGATCATCCAGTAACCGACAGCTACGAGTTTGAAAACTCCGTATATTTTACTGGAGCCAAAGGGTTTTTCAAATGAAGAAATGGAGCTCCATCTAATCTGTGCTTTCCTGAGAAATAAATTGTGCAGTTCCCCTTTAACAACTGTCAGGGGGATACCGATGACAGGGTAGAAGGTCTCTGAGGCCGATTCAGTCCGCTACCTGCACACCCAAGATATTTGATCTCCTCCTTTCAGGAGTTTACTAATTACGTCCTGCACCATGGCGTCGTTAAAGCCTTGATCTTGACTTGACTATCAGAGAAAATGTTAACATCTCCCTCGCTCCCGCGTTCCCTAAGCATTTTGCATGCCTGCAGTATCGCAAAGACTTTTGCGTGAAAAATACTAGCAGTATTCGGCAGTTTAAAGGAGACTAAAATATTGACTGATTTAGAGAAAACCTCCGCTCCGACTCCCGATTCCATCTTGAAGCCGTCAGTAAAGACTGAGGTGTAGCGTTCATCGGTTCCCGTTTCTTCCACTGGAGCATAGGGACTCAGTAAAACACCTCCATCTGTTTCTATTTTTTTTTTTCAAGAAGCTTGATTCCGTTCCAAGTTTTTCCTGACGTTGCCCCATCTACCTCCACCTTCTCAGTTTTATGATGTGAGGGACCGGCTGGATTTTGCATCTTTCCCAACTGGTGTTGGGCCACCAGATCTTCAATATCCTGCGTAAGCATCTGTTCACACAGCTTTGAATTTTGTTTTCGATACAATAATTTGTGAGCCAGGTTTCCGATCCATACCAGAGTACTGGTAGTACATTTGTCTTAAAGATCCGTAATTTTGTATGTACGCTGAGGATGCTCGAAAGCCAGATAGCTCGGAGCTGTGCGTACGCACCGTTTGCTTTATTTATTCTGGCGATAACGTCTAGTTTCGCACTGTCTTCAGCGGCAATGACACTACCCAAATAGGTAAAAGTGTCAACGTTCTCAAGTTGATCACCATTCAAGAGAAACGGGCGGCTGCTAGTGGATCGAATTTTCATGGCTTTCGTTTTCTCGTGATTTATTTTTAGCCCTGCATTCAATGAGGTAGAGAAGATATCGTCAATTTTGTTCTCCATATCGATGTTTTTGGCGGAGAGAAGGCACAAATCATCAGCATAGCCAAGGTCTTCGAGATGTTCATAGAACCAATAAATACCTCTCCTTTTCCCTTCTATACAGCTTTTTAGTATATCATCAATAATCGCCGTTACTCTAATAAAATTTTAAACCGATGTCTGAATCACAAAGGTGTTTGAATTCAATATTGGACAGACTGGTGCTAGTGCAAGAGAGATTGCTGGCAATAGAAGAGGAGCATCAAAGTGCCGGATGGAAGACCCCAGAGAAGCCACCACCCAAAAAATCGCCTTTGGAGAAGTCAAAAATCAAGTCGATGCTCATTCGTTTTTACGATTCCAAGGAAATTATCCACAAAGAGTTCGTGCCAACGGGCCAGGCCGTCAATGCAATTTTCTATCTTGGCGTTTTGAAGTGTTTTTTGCATCGCATTCGTCGAATTCGCCTTGAATACCGCAAAAGAGGAGTTGAAGCTTATTGCATGATAATGCACACATATTCAAATCACATTTTAACCAACAATCACTCACCGTACCCGACTGATATGGCTCCCTGTGACTCCCACCTATTCGGAAAATTGCGTCCGTAGAGGCCATCCAAGAGGTACAATCGTACCGACATCTTGAAGGACACTCCGGTCAATGACCTGAAACACTCTTTCGAAAAGCTTTTAGATCGCGCAAAACAGTGTATCGAGACCAGAGAGAATTATTTTAAATATATGAAGCTCCTGTCGTTTATATTTTAGTTCAGTCATATTTATTTCAGACTTCACCTTGTATGTGTACATACATTTTCAATTTCGAGAAAATTCAATAAGGAATATCTTATTTCCTGTAGTACAAATTCAAATGCCTCTTTGGTCAGGTGGAACCAAAGTGTTGCCTTTTGTTTTAGCTGTCACCGCACTATTTTTAACTCCGTCACCTTCAATAGAACTCCTATATATAAGTAAAATCAAAGTCGGATTCACGGATATATTTTATTTTTATTTATTAAATTTTACAACAGTTTTGACAGATCCAAGTCTATGGTAATAATTTACAATCCGTTTCCAGTCATTGGTTGCGATGCAATCCAGCTTATACGATTGGCACTTCACATGTAATTTTCTTTCGTATGGTTGTCGATCGGATGTGACGGATGTAATGATTCGAACCCAGCTCAACAGTTTCAACACTTCGTACGCATTTGCTCACTAAGTTCTGCTTTTTCAATTACTTATTCTGTGCAAGCCAACAACAAAATTTTCAAGCTATTATAAGTTTTATAATTAAATGACGTTACAATATGTCACGACAACTTGTGAATTCCCTAATAAATTCAAAAATGCAAACAATATCGCAATAAGCGCAAGGCTCAAATTTTTGATTGAGGCAAACAGCCGCAAATTGTGTCATTTTGGTCAGTCATAATTCTGCTCTTTGCCAAAATTAATAACCACTCAAATGTATGTCGGGCACATACACATATGCATGAACGTGTGCGTACTAGAGATGTCAATCCCGAAAGCACGAAATGCCGGATAGCAAAAATTTTCAACCATTCACTTGGATGTGAGGCACACTTACATACGCATTATTGTGTGGGAACTAGCGATGTGAACCTCGATAAACCGGGATCCCGTTTTTTGAGTTCCGAAAATCCCGGTATTAATTAATGTGAATACTGAGATAATATTTTTTTTTATTTTATTTTATTTATTTTACTTTCATAAAATCTTATTGAAAATAAGTAAGCGTGGGATTAGTGTACAAACATTCAAATTCGCGATATTCTTCTGGTCAGGGGTAGATCGAGGGTGCTCGAGGGCGTTCGAGGGAACTTCTAAGGCTAATGAAACATATCGAATTTTGCTATGAAATATTAGAGTAAAGTTTCAAAAAGTGATATGAGTGGCTTTTTGTGCATACAGTAGTTATACAAGTAGCGGCACTTAGAGGTTAGAGAAAATTTAAAACTGTAATAGTACGAAAAAATAGTATTTTGGGGAGACTTTAAAAAAGTATGCACCAGATCACCAAACCCCACCAGTGTGCATACACAGATCCTAACTGACGAGAGAGACAGTGTTCTTGACTATACCTTCTACTCAAATATGAACGAGACGTTATCAATAAAACGGTCCGCGGATGACATATGGCAAAAATAAATTTTTTGTTTTTTTAGTAGGACTGTTATAAGCTTACATGGCAAATTTCAGCGTGATATGTCACATAGTTTGTTTTCTGTGCTACTGTAAACAAGTCAAGCTCGAGTGTGTTTTTCGAATTTAACGATGGAAATTCAAGTTGAACAAAGAATTTGTTTGAAATTTTGTTATTCCAACAAAATTTCAGCTTCAGACGCCTTAAAATTGTTGCAGACAACCTATGGGGACTCTGCTCTATCGCGTGCACGTGTTTTCCAGTGGTACAAATCGTTCAAAGCGTGCCGTACATCAACCCAAAAAACCACGCCAAAGTCGCTCAAAAATTAAGGTTATGCTGACTGTTTTTTTCGATTACGAAGGTGTGGTGCACTCGGAGTTCCTTCCGCAAGGCCGATCGGTTAACGCTGAATATTATTTAGACGTTTTAAAGCGTTTGCGCGAGAACATTCGTCTTAAAAGGAAGGAATTGTGGGACAACAAGTCATGGTTCTTGCATCACGATAATGCACCAACTCACACATCACGTCTTGTTCGCGATTATTTGAACAAAAATAATGTTAATATCGTTCCGCAAGCACCGTATTCGCCTGATATGGCTCCATGTGACTTTTCCTGTTTCCCAAGCTCAAGTTGCCGCTCCGTGGAAAACATTTTGAGACAATTGAAGTCATAAAAGAGAATTCGAAGAACACACTCGAGCTTGACTTGTTTACAGTAGTACAGAAAACAAACTATGTGACATATCACGCTGAAATTTGCCATGTAAGCTTATAACAGTCCTACCAAAAAACAAAAAATTTATTTTTGCCATATGTCATCCGCGGACCGTTTTATTGATAACGTCTCGTTCATATTTGAGCAGAAGCTACACTCTATGCCTACAATACTATACTAACCCGACGGTTGTTCAGATAGTCTCTCTTTTACAGTGTGTATTTCAAGAAGTATAGTAAATATGTAGGCGAAAATATGTATACGAAGACTTATTTACATACATTTTTTATGTGTTTCAGACAGCACCAGTACAACATTTGTGGCTAAAGACAAAATGGTTTGGAATGAAACTCCACAACCAAATCGTCAAACTCCTGCGAGAAATATCGTCAGACAAAGGGCTGGACCACATAGGAGTACAGAAATGTTGACAACTACCGGTACATTTAAAAAAATTATGTCAATCGAAATGCGTTGCCCGAATAAAAGAGCAGAAGCTATGTATGAAGATTATAATAACAAAAATCCTCAAAAGAAGCCGCGCATATGGAAGAAAGTTACGGTAACAGAAATCTATTCTTTTTTTGGAATTTTGATATATGCGAGTGCAAATAACTCGAACACAGACCACGTAGATGAAATATGGAAGAAAAGCTTATTCCCTTTATACCGTGCAACGATGGGACGAAGAAGATTTCAATCACTTTTACGGTTTACACGTTTAGATGATCATATTATACGCCGTAATATGAACAGCCACAAACAAAGCTGCACCAATCACTGATGTAAGGAACATGCTGAATGCAAGCATAGCAACCCTGTATAGACCAACGGAACACTTGACTATTGATGTGATTGATTGACTATTGAAGTTTACCTAGTACATGCCATCAAAGCCTGCTAAGTACGGTCTCAAAGTATTTTAGGTGTGCGATGCAAGTAATGCTTATCCGCTGAAAGGGATTCTCTATACAGGCAAGCAAGGTATTACTCGATAGGTGAATCAAGGAGAGCAAGTTGTGAAAGGACTTGTCGTCGCTTACAAAGATCTGGTCAAAACATTAGCATGGACAGATTTTTTACAACGTTGCCTCCGGCTTCTTTCTTAGAACCTTAATATCGTTGGTACTTTAAAAAAAAAAAACGTAAATTCCTCCAGAAAGGATACCGCCGAATTTCAGAGAACTTTTACCAACTCTTTTTGACTTTGATGAAGAAATTATACGTACCAAAGAAAACCAA